>NC_051237.1:28523295-28570795 GCF_015220715.1 Pygocentrus nattereri | reverse complement strand
GCTACTTAGAGTAGTGGTTGGGAGGTGGACAGCTAGGTGGATAAGCTGCACTGATGGCCATGCTAAACTAATCCCAAATGTACATGGCTTATGGTTTACCCTCCACCACTAAACAATATCTCAATATGGGGTAAAAGCATGAATCAGCCATCACCTGATCTCTAGGACTACATTAACATGTGTATGTATACATGCTTTAGCCCCTGTCCTCTCCACCCTGGACGCTTCGTGCCTGCCCCGTGCTCAGCTGGTGACCAGTGTGTGTTTCTCTCTCACAAAGGCATCATTCATCTCTGCGGTTCGCCCAGCTTATATAACCACATGATGAAGGAGTTACATTTGCGCTGGGGGAAACTTCCGCTGACCTCCTGTGTTGCTCAGCCAGTCAAACATGTCGCATTACTGCATCATAATGATCTTCCTGCAACTGATTCAAAGTTAAAAAACCTTTTTTAGAGCCAGTTACTCTTTTTTAGAATAAACTCGGTTATTCATTCATAATAATATTTTAATGACTTTTATATGTTTTTAATTTTATTTAAATTACTTTCCAGGTCCTTTAGGAACCCTGTGTTTCCAGGAAAAATAGAGCATGCAATAATTAATTTTCCTCCATAACATTGGGAGCATTGGCTACCATCAGTCACCTGACAGAGTTCCTGGAGTCTCCTGGACGAGTTCTGAGTGGAAGGAGACTCTAAGCAGCAGCACTGACCCTGCAGGGAGCATTAGAGCACAGTTCCCCTCTGGGAGGTGGATTACTGCTCTTAATCAGTGGTGGCCTTGTGCTTCCGTCATCGGTTCTGCCATCATTAGTCAGCCTTATACAAGAATAATTACTGGACCTGACCTGGCCAAGGCCCGTTTAGAGGCACCAGGCTTATCCGCCTATTCAAGGAGTTCTCAGTGCTGCTCTGCCAACATAACGTATTAGCTAGAACACTTTTGGCCTGGTACCCGTCACCAAACCACCAATGGCATTCACCTCATTCACTGATTAGAACACATGCAATGTAGCGTGCAGAATTACAGCCATACTACTGCATTAATACCTCGCATTTCTCGCTTCACTCCTCCGTTTACCCAGAGGGTAAATCAAACATGTGATCTGATCTCAGTGTAGCGGCACTATTTCTCTGCTGTTTTTAGGCTCCTCCAGAGGAACATTTCAAGAATATTACATTAACTTTTCATGTGTGTTTTTCACTGAAGGCGCATGCATTTGAATTTAAACTAGTGTACAAAAGTTTAGAATCTTCATTTTCAACCATACGCACATTTTATAAACCACTTATCAGCAGTTTCAGATACACTATACTTCCAAAAGTATTCACTCACTCATCTAAATCACCTAAAGTTCCATCTCTTCCGTGGCCACAGGTGTATAAAGCCGAGCCCCTCGGCCTGCAGACTGCTTCTACAGACATTAGTGAAAGAATGGGTCGCTCTCAGGAGCTCAGTGAATTCCAGCGTGGTACCGTGATCGGACGCCACCTGTGCAGCAAGTCCAGTCGGGAAATTTCCTCACTACTAAATATTCCACAGTCCACTGTCAGTGGGATTATAACAAAGTGGAAGCGATTGGGAACGACAGCAGCTCAGCCACGAAGTGGTCGGCCACGTAAAATGACAGAGCGGTCAGCGGATGCTGAGGGGCATAGTGCGCAGAGGTCACTGACTTTCTGCAGAGTCCATCACTACAGACCTCCAAACTTCATGTGGCCTTCAGATCAGCTCAAGAACAACGTAGAGAGCTTCATGGAATGGGTTTCCATGGCCGAGCAGCTGCATCCAAGCCTTACATCACCAAGCGCAATGCAAAGCGTGGAATGCAGTGGAGTAAAGCGCCGCTACTGGACTCTAGAGCAGTGGAGACGAGTTCTCTGGAGTGACCAATCACATTTTTCATCCCATAATTCCCTTAAACACATCCCTAACCCTTGTGGAAAGCCTTCCTAGAAGAGCTGAAGCTGTTACAGCTGCAAAGGGAGGGCCGACATCATATTAAACCCTATGGATTAAGAATGGGATGTCACTCAAGTTCATATGCGTGTGAAGCCAGGCGACCGAATACTTTAGGCAGTATAGTGCATATCAGTGTAATGATGATTCTTTCATGTCCAAATGGATGATCCACTAAAGTGAGCAGAACTCACACCAGTGACTGTAAAAGCTCACTCACAGGAAGTTATTACATGAAATGGTTATGAATTCAGTGCCTGATGTCTGAGACGTTGCTTTTCAGATTTATCGCTATTTTACTTCATCAGTTTAACGTATAGAAACTCATAAGACACGTGTGGGTTCACTGGTGGTTTGGCCGGTAAATGAAACGGCTGTATTTGCATTGTAAACATTCTAATCACTCTTTCTTATCTTCCTATCTGAAAAGAAATCGGTCTTTTCTCTACAATGAGCCATTTCACATCAAAACACTCTGAGTGACTTTGTTTACATTACTGCTTTATGCAGTTTTGTCAAATCTGTGAAACTCCGTGTTTCAGCACAGACATGCAAAGCAGCAGCGGCCGACTGTTCCCGCCGACACGCATCCATCAAGGCTGCATGTAGGCTGACAATGGCAGTGTTGATGTGGATGAATGTTAAACTAACAGCTCTCTCTCTCTCTCTCTCTCTCTCTCTCTCTCTGTCTCTCTCTCTCTCTCTGTCTCTCTCTCTCTCTCTCTCTCTCTCTCTGTCTCTCTCTGTCTCTCTCTCTCTCTCTCTCTCTGTCTCTCTCTCTCTCTCTCTCTCTCTCTCTCTCTGTCTCTCTCTCTCTCTCTCTCTCTCTCTCTCTCTCTCTCTCTCTGTCTCTCTCTCTCTCTGTCTCTCTCTCTCTCTCTCTCTCTCTCTCTCTCTGTCTCTCTCTCTCTCTCTCTCTCTCTCTCTCCCTCTCTCTCTCTCTCTCTGTCTCTCTCTCTCTCTCCCTCTCTCTCTCTCTCTCTCTCTCTCTCTCTCTGTGGGCTCTATTGTTCCACTGATGATGTATTCTGAGTCACTCTCCACAAGGCTGTGATGTGAAGGCTCTCAATCTGACGCCCACTAACAAATCACAAAGGACCCACAGCACAGGGTTCAGAGAGAAATATCATCATATAGAACAGATTTATTAAACATATCACTGTGATTAGCTCAAAAATATAAAAAAAAAAAAAAAATAAGCAACTTGTACAAAACATATTTGTAGACAGGCGTATGTTTTTTTATATTACAATTATTACAACGTGCAGGAGTGTTAAGTGATGCTTTGCTGCCCCCTAGTGGCAAAACTAACAATGCTCTCTAGCAGTCACGTTCAGAACCAGAACCAGAATCAGAACCAGAACCAGAACCAGAATCAGAACAGAATCAGAATCAGAACAGAATCAGAATCAGAATCAGAATCAGAATCAGATTCCTTTATTGATCCCAGAGGGAAATTACAGTTGTTACAGTTGCAGCCATTTATGCAAAAGAATAAACACTTTAATAATTTAAAACAAAGATAAAGAGAAAAATTACAATAAGTGCGTGAGATTTAAGCTCTTATGAATACAGTAAAGTGGCGGTGACTGTGATAATAAATATGAATCATCTAGTATGAAGCAGTTGACATTAGTGTCCAGCCCTGCAGTTTGATTAGCCGTGGTACGGTTGCCAGATCAGGGCTGCAGCTCAGCTCTGTGCTGTACAGATATATCACCACTCACTGGCCGTGCCGTAACGCAGTAACCCCGAGTCTTCACTTCTTTTGTCCGTATGTTCTTTGAGTTTGAAGAAATTGTTCAAATTGTTCAAAAAAGTGAGTTTTTATCACTTTATTTATCAAAAGATTCAGTCTTTCGGTCACTTTTAACAGAATGAGAGATATGCAAGATTGTGAGTAAAAGTATGAAAATTACATACAATCAAAAAAAAAAATGAGCGCAGATGTTCACAGATGTTTTGGGTATAAATACATACAATAAAAGTTCCATCACTTTCAACCAATCAGAAGAAGATCTGTGTCACTTTTTATTATAGTCAATTTAATTAGACATGAAAAGCGTAAAGGAAGAATTCAGTCTGGTGTTGCTAACAGTGAATAAAGCAAATAGCCATACTGGTCAAGCAAGCGTGGTCAAGCTATTTCCTCAAACTCAAAGCTAAAAATACAAACATAAGCAGGTGGTTATGTACCACAGTGATTAGTTTTAGTAGTTTATTTGCTCAGATAAACACAGATATTACAATGAATAATGTATCAGTACAGCTACTGTATTGATACAGAGACTGATTTTATATTTATCAGTGTGTTCGTTCAACATTTAAAAAAATGTAACAACAATTCCAAGAAATTGTTGCATTCTACTGTATTTATGTTCATTTGCATTTATTCTAGTGGTATATGGTGAATTTTAAACTCGCACGTACAGAAATGCAGGCACTGATATCGCTGGTCACTTCAAAGTAGAAGGAAGAACACACTTTACTTTTAATCAAGTCAGTGGAACTTGTTTTACTAGGTTTTCCTCCAACAGCAGCGAGATGCAGGAAAATAACATGAACACAGCAAGTTCTGCTGAGCTAGAGCCTCTTCTGCCTTGATTGGTGCTGCTGCTCACCAGCCTCCTGGACCGGTTTGACCACCACTGAGCTTCTTGCTGTACAGCGCTGTGCAGTCCTCACCCTCAGATCTTCTCTTTCCCCACTTTACTATAAAACTTTATACTAATAATGTTTGCTGTCCGGTGTCGACCAGAGGAGGACGGGTTCCCCTTCTGAGTCTTGGTTCCTCTCAAGGTTTCTTCCTCTTTTAGGGAGTTTTTCCTTGCCACCGTTGCCGCTGGCGACGCTCATGGGGGCTCGGACCCGGATTTTCTTTTCTTTTCTTTTCTTTTCTTTTCTTTTCTTTTCTTTTCTCTCTGTAATACTGATTGTTTTGTAAAGCTTCTTTGTGACAACACATGTTGTAAAAAGCGCTGTATAAATAAATTTTGCTTGCTTGCTAGAATGTAAACCTTTCAGTCCTTATGGAGAAATAATCCACTTACAAACGAGAGTGAGAGGACTGGAACTGAAGGGGGAGCCTTTAAGAGCGTGAAGTGCTTCATCTTCATGTAAAAGATATTTTTAAACCCCAGCACCTGCAGGACAGCACAGGAGCAAGAAGCTCAGTTATAAAATCCATTTCAACTCTTATTACAAATTTACATTCAAATAAATTCATTCAAACAGCATCAACAATAAAAACTGGAGCGCTTGATGCTGCAGCTGTAGATGATCATTAGGCCTGAGGCAGAAATGACCAAACAATGCTCATCCTGTTCCAGCTGACTCGAGACAGAGGTGCACGTGGAAGAGATTGCATGAAGTCCACAAAGGCTGTTTTTTTATTAAGACCGCTAGACTCACTTCTGAATGCAAAAACAGTGGACAGCGGACCTACTGACCAAAATGTAAGGTCACAAAGGTCAAAACTGACCCGGAAAATCAAATCCAGAGGGAAAAATTTGCCCTTTAATTAAAAAAGTAATTAATTAATTAATTAATTAATTAACACAGTTGTATGCAAAGGTTTGGGCTCTCCTGGTCAAACAACTTGTTGTGTTGACTTTCTAAAGTGAAAAAACTTAAAACCCCAGTAAAACAGATCATTTAACCAGGGGTGCCCAAACTTTGGCATATGACCGTAAACACCACTCTCTGACGTGAAGATGCTCAGTGATTAGACGAAGTGCAGCATCTCTAAACTGTTTAAGGGAAATTCCAGTGTTTTCAAACCTGCTGCTCAGTTAAAAGGCTGAGATGGAAACAGAGTCACTCAGAGTGCGAAATGCTTCAGAGCTCTTTACAGTGGAGGTGATGGGAACCAGGGTCGCCATGACGACAACACAGATATGGACATTTTATTCACCATCCAGAACCACCAGAGAACCTACGTGTGTCATTTTTATATGTAATGTTAATGACGGTCAAATAGCGGAAAATCGGGATTGTTTTTTACTGGAGACGCCCTGCATGTAACTCTGAACTACGTATGGGCTGAAAAAATACATTTGAAGCCAAAAGCTTATTGCAAAGCGTATAACTTAACCATAAAACAACACGTCGTGCAGAATATCGATAACCATTTCATGTAATATCTTTCTGTGAGGGAGCTCTCAGACATTCAACTCTTCAGACGTCTGGCTCCTACATCTCCACAGAGCATTTCACATCAAACCACTCGGAATGACTTTGTTTACAAATGAATGATTTAATTATGCAGAAATGTTTTAAACAGTGGTGGAATTTCACTTTAAAAACAGCAGAATTTACACCTGAAAAACTGAAAGAACGAACTTTCAAGTAAAGTTTGTTGCTTGAAATGTAGGCCTGAAAAATGAGACACAGTGTTGACTGACCACTGACACTGTCCACTCATTTAAGTTTGTTTAGTTGTAAAACAAAGTGAAACGCTTACCTCTATTTTTACAGAACCTTCCGAGTACGATTACAAGCCCAGCTCCAATGATGGCCAAGAACACGCAGGTAAGAGAAATCCCAACAGCCAGGCTGGAGCGTTCAACTGTAACTGCACACGGAATCAGTGAAATGAGTATTTCATAAAAGTCTAGTACAGTCATAAAATAGATAAACACCATAGAACAATAAGACGTGCACACATGAAGTGAAAATAAAACATAGACAGACATCTAAACACATAATAGACTACATATACATACATATAAACACAGACAATGCTTACTGGACAATGTTTACATTAAAATAAAGCAATAAGCCATGAGAGGCAGTAACTGCAATTTAATCACGCGTCATGAGGCACGACGCGAACGCACTGCCTCAGGCCGCTTATTGCTTATATAAAACAGCAGCCAAAATGAAATGAGATGAAATACACAATTTTTAAGAAAATAATTGAAGTGATTATTAATAATAGTAATCAACATAAACAAGTTGTCCAACAAGAAATGTAGTTTCTTTAGAGTATGGTATATAAGGGTCCAGCCTGCGCCACCAGCAGAGGGTGAGGGCGGCAAGGGGCCATAACTTCAGGGAGCTCCAACTCCCAGAAGCCCTCGGGCTGATTAGGTCCAACCCGAAACACCTGTGGACTCCTGTACTGAAGGCTGTGGCAAACGGCAGCTCTCTGTCACCCCTTTGTGGTACGGGACGCAGCCCAGGTGGGTATTCGACAAAAAGAAAAGGGAGAAGAAAAGACGGCTAAAAAGAATAAACTGCCCCAAAACTACTGAAAATACAAACAGAGGCTTGAGCTACAAACGGCTCCAAGCTGTGGACAAGGTGTTGCTCCACCAAGAGCAAACACCTGAAACAAACTCCACCTTCCCTTCATACTTACAGGAGAAGTGAATTTAGTTTTCTTGTTCTTTTATTTCCACCTTCCTAGTTAAACCTTTGTTTGAGCTGCTTTCAGCGTTTCTTTTTTTTTTTGCTGTTTTCCCGCCTCTTCATTTCCACCTCCTTGAGGTGTTTTACCCATTGCCACCTGTGCTTCCCAGTGGCACAGCAGTGACTCCAGGGTTTGAGCCTGGATCCAGGTCTGCGCAACGTTCCCAGTAAATTTAGTGAACACTCTTTCTTGCTGGTTTTCATTTCTGCACTTGGGGCCGCCTCTCCGCCATCCCATAACACGGCAGCACTGCCACGCGACCATGGACGCTGAATTAGGAGAACTTTCGGACGCCTGAAGATTTAGTTATATAAGAATGAACACATGATAACACAGCACTGCTTAAATCAGAAGACTTTGCATTAAAAAGTACTTTCTGGTCTCCAAATCACCACCGCAAGCCTCATTTAGCACCAATCCAGCGGCGCCTCCTTCCTACGCTGGGGCTGAAAAATCTAATGTAACTGATGAAGAAAACGGTACCATAGATTACTGTAGATCTTTCTGCATGCGTAACATTATTTCCCTGGCCTGAAAAGATTAAAATGCATAATATCTTAGGACTTAAATGAGATGTAAACATGTGAACTCATACCCCAGGTTTTGGTGATGTCTCCTGCTACACTGCTGTGATGCACCATGCAGCTGTAAGTGTGTTCCTCTGGGTTCTCCTCAGGTCTAATCACACTCCTTCTGGTCTGATAAGTACCGTCTCCATTAGGAAGCACATCAATCATCTCTTCATCCACAGACTGTAGACCAGCTCCGACCCACTCCACCTGCACGTCTCTGGGGTAGAACCCAGTCACATGACACGTGAGGACCTTAGAGCCAGCCTTGGTCTTCTCGAAAAGATGGACTTCTGGAACTGAACAACAAAAAAACAAAACTACTCCGTCTTATTTGCAGGAGAGATTAATAAATTAATAAGAACACATGACTGCACTAACTATAATGTAAATACAACAGACGTGAGAGATGCTCCATATGAGTGAGCAGAAAGAGTGAGCAGAAAGAGTGAGCAGAAAGAGTGAGCAGAGTGAGAAGAAAGAGTGAGAAGAAAGAGTGAGCAGAAAGAGTGAGCAGAAAGAGTGAGAAGAGTGAGAAGAAAGAGTGAGAAGAAAGCGTGAGAAGAAAGAGTGAGCAGAAAGAGTGAGAAGAAAGAGTGAGCAGAAAGAGTGAGCAGAAAGAGTGAGAAGAAAGAGTGAGCAGAAAGCGTGAGAAGAAAGAGTGAGCGCCTCAGTAAAGGAGACCTTTTTCATGTCGAGCTCTTATATGCAGTGCAGGAACTGCAGCAGGCACTTGCAGAGGTTTATTGAGGTTTGATCTTGAAACGTTCAGTCAATGACAGGATTTGTCCTTGTCATCATTTCAGAGTGGAGAATTTAAAAAGAGATGATCTACAGCCCAATCAGTGAGACAGAAATCACCACGTATCCTCCCTCTGTGCTGTGACGTGTTTGTGAAGGAATCATGATATCGGGGATTATATATGACCAGGGAAATGAACTAACAAAACTAAAAATAGTAAGTCTTGATTTCAGGAAACCTTTAAAAACGCAAAAGTCCAGTAGGTCAGCAAATAAATTGAAATTGTGCACTGAAAAATCCCATAATTAGGTTTGGTCACTGCAGAAGACGTGTTCTCCTCATCTTCAGAATTTTTTATTGATTTGCTGAGTTAAAAAAATAAAGACATAAGATGTGCCGTTTTTTGAAATAATGTGAAAATGCCTGTTGTCTTTACATTATGTGTGAATTTCATGATGAACGAACCAAAAGAAACAGCCTGAAATGACTTCTGGCTCCATCGACTCCATGAAACAGAGTATATTAAGCCTCTTTTTGACGTGTCTGTTACCTTCCTTTACTCGGACTCCCGGAGCGTGCTGCAGGAACATGCTCAGTCGCTCATAGCAGGTCTTTTTGTAGAAAGACGCCACATTTTCAAGCAAGACTGGATCTTCCTCCTTCTGCCTTTTGTATACAACCGCTTGAGAAACAGAAGCTATGTATGTCTTTCTGTCAATATCAAAAGTCAGAAAGTCCTTCCCATTGAATGCGTGCATTAACACTGCCTTGCGAGTCCCATTCGGATACACGTCACAGCGACTGTAGGCCTGGTACATGTTAACGTCCGAAGAAGGGCCTGTAATTAAAAGCAAAATCGAAATATATCAGTCTAAAAGTATCCGTTCTGTTTCCTGTTGAGAACTGATTATTATACAGGGTGACTCAAAAAGATCCACCTGACTTTAAATCATATTTTACAACCATGAGGCGCCTAAAGGAACCGATCACAATCCAGTTGAAAGAGGGGTCACGAGTCAAGAGTTTGACTGAATGATTTAGTGAAATAAATCATTCTGAAATTAGATGAATCTTTTTGAATCATCCTGTATTCGTACTGTTTAGTGTGCACACACTGATTAATAACACTAGAAGACTGCAGTGTTTCCAAAGCAGAGTTTCTCCACTAAACAATGAGGCAAAACCTGATAAGAGACAAAGGCGTCGGACACTGTGTCCAAACTAAAAACCTGCTATACAGTATAAACTATAAATGTATGAATGGAGTTCTGTAGCACTTAGAAATTGCCAATGCAATTAGCTTTAGATGGGAT
Source organism: Pygocentrus nattereri (assembly GCF_015220715.1). Classification (NCBI taxonomy): domain Eukaryota; kingdom Metazoa; phylum Chordata; class Actinopteri; order Characiformes; family Serrasalmidae; genus Pygocentrus; species Pygocentrus nattereri. Next base: position 28,560,796 of record NC_051237.1, on the reverse strand, counting down.
CAGTGCAAGGAGCAGATGTGGAGCCTGCCAGATTAACAGAGCATTAATTACATGATGTACATTTTATTTACATCCAGGGCAAACTAATGCTGCTATTTTGACACAGTGTAGTTTATTAGGATATTAGAGACATTATACAGTCATTTGCAATCACCATGGCTATAAATATAGAGCTATTGAGCTACGTTTTTGCTGAGTTTAATATTTTATTTTAATACAGTATAAATGTGTGATGACGTTCGTACAGGACACATTTTATTTTTGTTTTTTTCTTTTGTTTTCGTTTTTTGATTCCCTCTTTTTTGATCTAAGAGAATTTGTTTGGGCTCATTACCTGTCAAGTTGAACTGCTGCATGGTTGATTGGAGATATGAAGCTATTCTGTATCGATTATGAACTGCTATGAGATTAATATCCTTCCAGCGTTCCTGACCCTCTGTAGTGTTGAGCCATTCAGGACAGGGCACCACTGCATTCATACTGCTGTCGTAATAAAACATGGTCACATCGTCCACAGTAACTCTCTCCATGTAATCGGGCAGATCGAGGCCTTGAGAGCCGATGAAAAAGGCGCTGAAGGAGTGAACATCTGCAAAATAATGAAGAAAGACAGCTACGTTTGGTCAGTGAGTGTTTCAGCTTCAGATAAAGGTGCAGATCTGGGGCTTCACAGATGAAGAGAGTTGAAGGAATACTTTGTAGATGTGCAATAATATTGGAATCAAATTGATATCAGCAGATATTTGTTAAGGAAAATGATCGGTATCGAACCGATGATGACACCCCATTACATGCTTGTGTTCTCTGTAGAGGACTGATATTTCCAACTAACGTTGGACAGAAGAGCACACAGTTCAGCTGATGCTCATTTACTTACCTAAAATATTTAGTGATTCACTGAGCTCTGCTAAAGCCTGAGTAGACTGATAAATCAATGTGATCGGTTATTAATCTCAGTGTTACTGAGCTCTGCTAAAGCCTGAGTAGACTGATAAATCAATGTGATCAGTTATTAATCTCAGTGTTACTGAGCTCTGCTAAAGTCTGAGTAGACTGATAAATCAATGTGATCGGTTATTAATCTCAGCGTTACTGAGCTCTGCTAAAGTCTGAGTAGACTGATAAATCAATGTGATCAGTTATTAATCTCAGTGTTACTGAGCTCTGCTAAAGCCTGAGTAGACTGATAAATCAATGTGATCAGTTATTAATCTCAGCATTACTGAGCTCTGCTAAAGCCTGAGTAGACTGATAAATCAATGTGATCAGTTATTAATCTCAGCGTTACTGAGCTCTGCTAAAGTCTGAGTAGACTGATAAATCAATGTGATCAGTTATTAATCTCAGTGTTACTGAGCTCTGCTAAAGCCTGAGTAGACTGATAAATCAATGTGATCAGTTATTAATCTCAGTGTTACTGAGCTCTGCTAAAGCCTGAGTAGACTGATAAATCAATGTGATCAGTTATTAATCTCAGTGTTACTGAGCTCTGCTAAAGCCTGAGTAGACTGATAAATCAATGTGATCGGTTATTAATCTCAGCGTTACTGAGCTCTGCTAAAGCCTGAATAGACAGATAAATCAATGTGATCGGTTATTAATCTCAGTGTTACTGAGCTCTGCTAAAGTCTGAGTAGACTGATAAATCAATGTGATCGGTTATTAATCTCAGCGTTACTGAGCTCTGCTAAAGCCTGAGTAGACTGATAAATCAATGTGATCGGTTATTAATCTCAGTGTTACTGAGGTCTGCTAAAGCCTGAGTAGACTGATAAATCAATGTGATCAGTTATTAATCTCAGCGTTACTGAGCTCTGCTAAAGCCTGAGTAGACTGATAAATCAATGTGATCAGTTATTAATCTCAGTGTTACTGAGCTCTGCTAAAGCCTGAGTAGACTGATAAATCAATGTGATCGGTTATTAATCTCAGCGTTACTGAGCTCTGCTAAAGTCTGAGTAGACTGATAAATCAATGTGATCGGTTATTAATCTCAGTGTTACTGAGCTCTGCTAAAGTCTGAGTAGACTGATAAATCAATGTGATCGGTTATTAATCTCAGTGTTACTGAGCTCTGCTAAAGCCTGAGTAGACTGATAAATCAATGTGATCGGTTATTAATCTCAGCGTTACTGAGCTCTGCTAAAGCCTGAGTAGACTGATAAATCAATGTGATCGGTTATTAATCTCAGTGTTACTGAGCTCTGCTAAAGTCTGAGTAGACTGATAAATCAATGTGATCAGTTATTAATCTCAGCGTTACTGAGCTCTGCTAAAGTCTGAGTAGACTGATAAATCAATGTGATCAGTTATTAATCTCAGCATTACTGAGCTCTGCTAAAGCCTGAGTAGACTGATAAATCAATGTGATCGGTTATTAATCTCAGTGTTACTGAGCTCTGCTAAAGTCTGAGTAGACTGATAAATCAATGTGATCAGTTATTAATCTCAGTGTTACTGAGCTCTGCTAAAGCCTGAGTAGACTGATAAATCAATGTGATCGGTTATTAATCTCAGCGTTACTGAGCTCTGCTAAAGCCTGAGTAGACTGATAAATCAATGTGATCAGTTATTAATCTCAGCGTTACTGAGCTCTGCTAAAGCCTGAGTAGACTGATAAATCACTGTGATCGGTTATTAATCTCAGCGTTACTGAGCTCTGCTAAAGCCTGAGTAGACTGATAAATCAATGTGATCAGTTATTAATCTCAGCGTTACTGAGCTCTGCTAAAGCCTGAGTAGACTGATAAATCAATGTGATCGGTTATTAATCTCAGCGTGACTGAGCTCTGCTAAAGCCTGAGTAGACTGATAAATCAATGTGATCAGTTATTATTCTCAGTGTTACTGAGCTCTGCTAAAGCCTGAGTAGACTGATAAATCAATGTGATCAGTTATTAATCTCAGTGTTACTGAGCTCTGCTAAAGCCTGAGTAGACTGATAAATCAATGTGATCAGTTATTAATCTCAGCATTACTGAGCTCTGCTAAAGCCTGAGTAGACTGATAAATCAATGTGATCGGTTATTAATCTCAGCGTTACTGAGCTCTGCTAAAGTCTGAGTAGACTGATAAATCAATGTGATCGGTTATTAATCTCAGCGTTACTGAGCTCTGCTAAAGTCTGAGTAGACTGATAAATCAATGTGATCGGTTATTAATCTCAGTGTTACTGAGCTCTGCTAAAGTCTGAGTAGACTGATAAATCAATGTGATCAGTTATTAATCTCAGCATTACTGAGCTCTGCTAAAGCCTGAGTAGACTGATAAATCAATGTGATCGGTTATTAATCTCAGCATTACTGAGCTCTGCTAAAGCCTGAGTAGACTGATAAATCAATGTGATCGGTTATTAATCTCAGCATTACTGAGCTCTGCTAAAGCCTGAGTAGACTGATAAATCAATGTGATCGGTTATTAATCTCAGCATTACTGAGCTCTGCTAAAGCCTGAGTAGACTGATAAATCAATGTGATCGGTTATTAATCTCAGCGTTACTGAGCTCTGCTAAAGTCTGAGTAGACTGATAAATCAATGTGATCGGTTATTAATCTCAGCGTTACTGAGCTCTGCTAAAGTCTGAGTAGACTGATAAATCAATGTGATCGGTTATTAATCTCAGCGTTACTGAGCTCTGCTAAAGCCTGAGTAGACTGATAAATCAATGTGATCGGTTATTAATCTCAGCGTTACTGAGCTCTGCTAAAGCCTGAGTAGACTGATAAATCAATGTGATCAGTTATTAATCTCAGCGTTACTGAGCTCTGCTAAAGCCTGAGTAGACTGATAAATCAATGTGATCAGTTATTAATCTCAGCGTTACTGAGCTCTGCTAAAGCCTGAGTAGACTGATAAATCAATGTGATCAGTTATTAATCTCAGTGTTACTGAGCTCTGCTAAAGCCTGAGTAGACTGATAAATCAATGTGATCAGTTATTAATCTCAGTGTTACTGAGCTCTGCTAAAGCCTGAGTAGACTGATAAATCAATGTGATCGGTTATTAATCTCAGTGTTACTGAGCTCTGCTAAAGTCTGAGTAGACTGATAAATCAATGTGATCGGTTATTAATCTCAGCGTTACTGAGCTCTGCTAAAGTCTGAGTAGACTGATAAATCAATGTGATCAGTTATTAATCTCAGTGTTACTGAGCTCTGCTAAAGTCTGAGTAGACTGATAAATCAATGTGATCAGTTATTAATCTCAGCATTACTGAGCTCTGCTAAAGCCTGAGTAGACTGATAAATCAATGTGATCAGTTATTAATCTCAGTGTTACTGAGCTCTGCTAAAGCCTGAGTAGACTGATAAATCAATGTGATCGGTTATTAATCTCAGCATTACTGAGCTCTGCTAAAGCCTGAGTAGACTGATAAATCAATGTGATCGGTTATTAATCTCAGTGTTACTGAGCTCTGCTAAAGCCTGAGTAGACTGATAAATCAATGTGATCGGTTATTAATCTGAGCGTTACTGAGCTCTGCTAAAGCCTGAGTAGACTGATAAATCAATGTGATCGGTTATTAATCTCAGCGTTACTGAGCTCTGCTAAAGCCTGAGTAGACTGATAAATCAATGTGATCGGTTATTAATCTCAGCGTTACTGAGCTCTGCTAAAGCCTGAGCAGACTGATAAATCAATGTGATCGGTTATTAATCTCAGCGTTACTGAGCTCTGCTAAAGCCTGAGTAGACTGATAAATCAATGTGATCGGTTATTAATCTCAGTGTTACTGAGCTCTGCTAAAGTCTGAGTAGACTGATAAATCAATGTGATCAGTTATTAATCTCAGCGTTACTGAGCTCTGCTAAAGCCTGAGTAGACTGATAAATCAATGTGATCGGTTATTAATCTCAGTGTTACTGAGCTCTGCTAAAGCCTGAGTAGACTGATAAATCAATGTGATCAGTTATTAATCTCAGCGTTACTGAGCTCTGCTAAAGCCTGAGTAGACTGATAAATCAATGTGATCGGTTATTAATCTCAGTGTTACTGAGCTCTGCTAAAGCCTGAGTAGACTGATAAATCAATGTGATCAGTTATTAATCTCAGCGTTACTGAGCTCTGCTAAAGTCTGAGTAGACTGATAAATCAATGTGATCGGTTATTAATCTCAGCGTTACTGAGCTCTGCTAAAGCCTGAGTAGACTGATAAATCAATGTGATCGGTTATTAATCTCAGCGTTACTGAGCTCTGCTAAAGTCTGAGTAGACTAATAAATCAATGTGATCAGTTATTAATCTCAGCGTTACTGAGCTCTGCTAAAGCCTGAGTAGACTGATAAATCAATGTGATCAGTTATTAATCTCAGCGTTACTGAGCTCTGCTAAAGCCTGAGTAGACTGATAAATCAATGTGATCGGTTATTAATCTCAGTGTTACTGAGCTCTGCTAAAGCCTGAGTAGACTGATAAATCAATGTGATCAGTTATTAATCTCAGCGTTACTGAGCTCTGCTAAAGCCTGAGTAGACTGATAAATCAATGTGATCGGTTATTAATCTCAGCGTTACTGAGCTCTGCTAAAGTCTGAGTAGACTGATAAATCAATGTGATCAGTTATTAATCTCAGCGTTACTGAGCTCTGCTAAAGCCTGAGTAGACTGATAAATCAATGTGATCAGTTATTAATCTCAGTGTTACTGAGCTCTGCTAAAGCCTGAGTAGACTGATAAATCAATGTGATCAGTTATTAATCTCAGTGTTACTGAGCTCTGCTAAAGCCTGAGTAGACTGATAAATCAATGTGATGATCAGTTATTAATCTCAGTGTTACTGAGCTCTGCTAAAGCCTGAGTAGACTGATAAATCAATGTGATCAGTTATTAATCTCAGCGTTACTGAGCTCTGCTAAAGTCTGAGTAGACTGATAAATCAATGTGATCAGTTATTAATCTCAGCGTTACTGAGCTCTGCTAAAGCCTGAGTAGACTGATAAATCAATGTGATCAGTTATTAATCTCAGCGTTACTGAGCTCTGCTAAAGCCTGAGTAGACTGATAAATCAATGTGATCGGTTATTAATCTCAGTGTTACTGAGCTCTGCTAAAGCCTGAGTAGACTGATAAATCAATGTGATCGGTTATTAATCTCAGCGTTACTGAGCTCTGCTAAAGTCTGAGTAGACTGATAAATCAATGTGATCAGTTATTAATCTCAGTGTTACTGAGCTCTGCTAAAGCCTGAGTAGACTGATAAATCAATGTGATCGGTTATTAATCTCAGTGTTACTGAGCTCTGCTAAAGCCTGAGTAGACTGATAAATCAATGTGATCGGTTATTAATCTCAGCGTTACTGAGCTCTGCTAAAGCCTGAGTAGACTGATAAATCAATGTGATCGGTTATTAATCTCAGTGTTACTGAGCTCTGCTAAAGCCTGAGTAGACTGATAAATCAATGTGATCAGTTATTAATCTCAGCGTTACTGAGCTCTGCTAAAGTCTGAGTAGACTGATAAATCGATAGATCGGTTATTAATCTGTAGTGTAGATAGTAAACAAAGGCTAATAAAGTCTTTTTACTCCGTATGCTTACAGATTTTAAAATGAAAGAGAAACGTCTGAAATCAGACTTTCTCATACGTTGTGTCTTGATGTCAGTATTTTCAGTCAGTATATCAGTGAAATTGGCATCATCAGTTGGTGACGCTGTCCTTATTCAGAAACAGTGTTCCGTATTTTACTGACCTGATTTTATTTGCGGTCCTTCACTGGACAGAAAACGAACTGGTGTCTGTTTGACTCCCCGAATCCAGCCAGCGTTCAGATATAATCTGGTGTGTGACTCTGTCAGTTGTGCTGTCTGTCAGTCTTATAGATGATATTATACAATGCAGTTTGTTTGGAAAATATATTTGCTTCTGGTAACTTGGAATCATGTTGAATTAGCCTCGTTTGCACTGATTCATGAGACTTTTCTTACAACAAACCCTCCGTCTGTGGTGATTAAGACACCCATGGGGTAAACCTAACATTGTACTTCCTGCCATTCTCAGCTGAAGTGTTCATGAACAGGAGTCGCTAGAAACAATGCAGCATGTACAACAAACCCTCCATCGATCCGGAGAACCATTTCACCATCCAGGCATGAAAATGGTTCTTTAGGTGTTCATGGATCTGTATAGAACCACCGTCTTTCTTAAGAACCCTTGAGGAACCATCTTTTTCAGGGTGTAGGGCCTGTGATCCCCAGACGTCAGCGTGGCTGATGCTTTAAAGAGAAGAAGAGAAGATCAGCACTCACCTGCACTGGACTGCTGCAGGAGGTGTACAAAGAAGAAGAAACCGTAAAGCTCCTTCATCTTCCTGTGTTTAGGTCATTTGTCCACCTGCTGAGGACGAGACATCCAGCACAGGAGCTCAGCTGTCAGAGTGAAAATGAAAGCAACTCTGTTCTTCTCGTTTTTCGCACGTGTGGCTTTTTTACTCCAGCAGAACTGAGATACTAACATCTGTGACCTCAAAATGGATCCAGTACTGCGTTTTATATCCAACAAAGAGGGAAAAAACGAGGTTTTTAGCGTCCGCTCGTTACCGCCACCTACTGGACATGTCCATATTTCTGCATATTCATAAGTGCGTCACTATTTAGAGCTTCTCTAAACTACAAATGATGACATCTTCACTTCTCCTCGAACATCTGTATGAGAGACACTACTTGTGTCTCAGTTCTGTTTCTGATGTCACCAGCGGGACTGAATCAGAATCAGATTCCTTTATTGATATTTATGCACACAATAATAAAAAAACATTATTATTATTATTATAATTATTATTATAATTATTATTATTATTATCACCCATATGAACAGCACAGTTAGGTATTGAGTTTTGTGCAGATGATCCACACACTGTGAATCACACACCGAGGGAGGAGTTATAGAGTTTGATGGCCACAGGTAAGAATGACCTCCTGTGGCGCTCTGTGGTCATTTCGGTAGAGTGAGTCTTGAGCTGAATGAGCTCCTGTGTCTCATCACCGTGTCGTAGAGTGGGTGGGAGCCACTGTCCGTAACGGCCTTCAGTTTAGACGGCGTCCTCCTCTCCGACACGGCCGTCAGCGAGTCCAGCTCCACACCCACAGCATCACCGGCCTTGCGGATGAGTCTGTTGAGTCTGTTGGCGTCTGCCACCCTCAGCCTGCTTCCCCAGCATGCAACAGCATAGAGGACAGCACTCGCCACCACAGACTCATAGAAGATCCTGAGCAAAGTCCGGCAGATGTTGAAGGACCTCAGGCACCTCAGAAAATAGAGACGACTTTGGTCCTTCCTGTAGAGGGCGTCAGTGTTCTTAGCCCAGTCCAGTTTATAAACCACCCCCCCCAGGGGTCATCGGTGCCTTGGTGACCCCTGTGTCCATGAGGGGGGGTCAGTCTTTTGTTATAGCACGTGCACACACACACACACACACACACACTCACACTTATCCTTCTGGTTGTGGGGTTATAACACACAGAGGAAAAATATCATTTAAAAAAGCTTAAAACTGAAAATGATTGATACAGTATAATAAATCACAAACAGCAAAGAAATGGGTCCCAGTAACCAGTGACCACGAGAAAGAACACTATTAGAAGGGTGTGGTGTTACTCAGTCCTCCTCCAGCTGGGGGCGACACCCCTCATTTAGTCGCCCCTTCCAGCGGAATAAGCAGTGTCTGAGGCGCATGCGCGGGGCGCCGCTCGGCCTTTCTGCGGCGACACGTGGAGCGGAGCGGAGCGGCTCGCGCCGAGAGAGGAGAAGTCCTTCATCTGTAAAGGAGAAAACATGTCTGTGCTGAAGAGCGGACGCCTCGCTGTGTCGCGCAGCTGTTTAACGGTCACTTGTCGTGTTTATGACCATAACCCTCCTTAATGACGTGCCTGAGGTTATAAATGTGTAATAAGCCTTGAGGTTCCTGGATGTTCTGCCTGGTGAGGAAGGTGAGGAAGGTGAGTCCAGGCGCACTTCTCACATCAAATTTCAGTCTGGGTTAAAGAGGAATCAGTGGAAACACCTGTAAGGTGTAAAATATAACTTTCTGAAATTTTATCTGTATAACTTTATATTATAATATGGTAATGAGGTAGTAAAGATCTGGGCCTGCAGTGCTGATTTATGCTGATTGTTCATGCATATTAATGTGTGTATAAGTGGAGTTGTTTTTCTGTCTTTTTGCAGAAGTGTGCTCTTTAAGGTGGATCTTCAGGGGTTCTGTGGTAAAGAAAGTGGTTCTGTATTGAACGAGGAGTGCTCAGAGAATTCATTGCAGTCAGAACAAAACCTCATATCTCCATTTTTCAGTTTTTGACATAATCTGAGAGTACCCCTGGTCCTATATACTTTATATGAATTTCATGATGAATGGACCAACAGAAATGACCCAAAATGACTTGGAAAGACGTCTGGTTCCATTGACGTGCATTAAAAGTAAGGCGTGTTTTTTCCCTCTCCTGTAAAGTTGGCATTTTGGAGATACGAGGTTTTGATCCAACAGTAGCGATTTGCATGAATAAAGGGTTCTTTGCGTGGTGAAATGGTTCTTCAGACCGGTGGATGTTTTGTATATTGTTCTGTATAACACCTAAAAGGGTTCTGCTATGGTTACGATGTCAAGCTTGTAACAATAGAGGAACCTATTTTGGTGCTATAGAGAACCTTTTTGAAAATGGTTCTCTGTGGAACCATGTAAAACATTCTCCGTCAACCCGAGGAACCATTTAAACATACAAAGATTCCTTTAACCATGCAGATGGTTTTGAGTGTTTGTGGTTCTGTATAGAACCTTCTTCCTTACTAAACCCTTGAACACTGTTTTTAAACTCTGAACTACACCTTTTAAAGATGGTTCTTCAAGGGTTCTTTAGTAAAGAAAATGGTTCTGTATTGTATCATGAACACTCAAAGAGCTATTTGCATGATTAAAGGGTTCTTTGAATGGTGAAATGGTTCTTCAGATTGACGGAGGATGTGTTCATTGTTCTATAAAGCACCAAAAAAGGGTTCTGCCGTGGTTACGAGGTGAAGCTTGTAACAATAGGACTGCCCGTTTTGGTGCTGTATAGAACCTTTTTCAGAAAGGTTCTGCGTAGAACCATATACAGCATTCTCAAACAATCTGATTAAAGCCTTCAACATGCAAAGGATCATTTAATCATGCAAATGGTTCTTTGTGTTCTTGGTTCTAGATAGAACTAGTTTCATTACTAAAGAACCCTTGAACGCCTTTTTTCCCCTCCTCTTAAAATCAAGATCGGACCCTTTCTCTTTAACTTGCATGATGGATCGAAGAGCTGTGCCTGTACTCCAGGTTGCTCAGTCCTCTCTGGTAATCTGTGACTTCTGTTGTGCAGGACCTTCAGATCGTGTCCAGACTGCCCTCGTGTGGTGAAGTTACTGCAGATCTCCGAACTCCGCATGGGTTTGGACTGAGGTTTGTCCATTGAACCGTTTGGATTAACTGTTAAATGATGCCTTGAACCGTTTTTAAGGGGCTTTCCAGCCTCAAACCTGCGTTTAATGATGTCTGTTGTAATCCGGCGTGTCCGTTTGTAGCCGTTGGCCTCATCCGCGATTCTGTAGGTGGTCTTGGGATGCCGCTTTAAGCTGCTGTGTGCAGGCTGATCAGCGAGGCTGGGTCTGATCTGTGACTCTGCTCTTTCCTGTATGTCTGCTAGAGAGACGGTGGGGTGGTTTGAGACCTGGCTGTGTTCCTCCACACAGCACGGTTAGATGAATCTCATACAGACACTCAACCTGATTCAAATCTGTGTTTCTATTAGTTGGGCTTTTGTAGGCTCTTAAGGTGGTGCTTCCTAAATTAGGGCTGTTGGTCACAAAGCCAGATCTTTACATAAACGTGGATAAATGAATTCCAAAGGAAAGACGGACAAATAGGGAAATAAGAGACGAAAGCTTTAGTTCTCCTCCAAACCGGCTCGACTCTGGGCTTGGGTTGCCTGGTTGACTGAACCAATCCTGCTTTATGAGGTAGTCGCCGGGCACATTAGGCCAGTAGTGAAGTTATTCTGGAGCTGAAGTCGTGTTGGAGTGGAGCGTAAAACCCAAGCAGAGGCAAAGGGCAGCGTTTTTTAAATGAAAAGTAAAAACTGAAATGTTAATGGTTTTCACACTTCAGCCATGTTCTTGAAGCTGTTGTAAATTGTCCTGATACTTGAGGTTTTCGTAACTTCTGGCCACCTCTGGTTCTCAGACTGGTCACTGCCGTTGTCTCCCGTCGGATGGGACGTGACTGCGGATGCCTTGAGGTCTTAAGGTGAGTCTCATTCTGCCCATGGAATAGATTGAACAGTTCAGCATTAAATCAGATCAAACCAAACGTATCTGTTGAAAAATAAAGACTGCAGGCTGATCAGCGAGTCTGGGTCCCACATGTGACCCTGTTCTTTCCTGTATGTCTGCTAGAGAGACGTTGAGGTTGTTTGAGGCCTTTGCTATCTTCTTTATAGGGAGGCTATAGAAACCTCCCACATGCCGGCCATGTGTAGATTATCTGAGCGTCAGGACATGCAGCGTTTCAATATTTACTTCTGCTTCTGCTCTTTTTCAGATTCTGGCCACCAGGGGATCATCGGTCTTAGTAAAGGCTGCAGGTGAGGGCCGACATATGTGTGCCGAATGTATATGCGTTAAAGGGGAATTCCACCCATAGGCCCCAGCACCCCCTCGCGACCCTGAGGGAGAATTCCACCCATTTTTCAAAATTTCTTTTGAAATTTAGTCAGAATTGTTTGTTGTAGTGATGATAGGAACCAGACGTCCACCTCCCAGAAAGTCATTACATGAAATGGCTTTGCAAATGTTGGCTAATGTCTGACACATCGGTTCAGAGGTATGGGTGGATGGAGCTTCATTGATTCCGAAGGGAAATTGAGGTGTTACAGTAGCAAGACATATAATTACACAAACCTGTGTATATTACGCTGAAATGGGAGAAGAAATAGACATAAATTAGGCAGAAATCAAAAAGACAAGTTAAAGTGGGAGAGAAATGGGCAGAGGTTGTAGTTTGAGAGTTTTGAGAAAATTATGGCCCAAAACATTTCATGAAACCCACTCCTGCTGGAACCCTTTCATGAAACCCACTCTTTTTCAGATTTTTCCACTATTTTACCGTGAATGTTGCGTGTAAAAGCTCAGACAGTGTAGGTTCACTGGTACTTCTGGAAAGTATATATAACGGCTGTGTTGTTGACATCATGACCCCTGGTTCCTGTCACCACCGTGGTTAGGATGAGTCCAAGTTTCCCTACAAATAACCATTTCACACCAAACCGCTCTGACTTTGAATTATGCAGCAATCAGATGAATTATTGTAAATTTCTGAATGAAACGCAAAACATTAGTTCAGACGTACTGGAGTGAACACAACCGAGTGATTTTCATAGTGAGCAAGTGTGTGCAGGCTGATCAGCGAGGCTGGGTCTGATGTGTGACTCTGTTCTTTCCTGAATGTCTGCTAGAGAGGCGTTGAGGTTGTTTGAGACCTGCCCGTGTTCCTCATGGCACGGTTATAGAAAACCTCATACAAATACATTCACTCTGACTACATCTCACTTCAAATGACTGCGCTGTTAATGACTTGACTGTGTTTGATGGACCATCTCCTACAGCACGAAGAGGTTTAAGATGCATTTGACATTTCTGTCGGTCATTAAGATCTGATGCATCAGTTTCTCTCATTTTGCAGGAGGACGTCCGTTGCCCAGGTGTTGGACTGCGAGGAGCCAGCAAAGCCTTTAAATAAATAGAAGATCTTGATTTGAATTCTTTATTTCCAGATGCTCAGAATCAGGGATCCTGTGGAACCTTGACGCATCTTATTAAAGCTTTATGTAGATTTAGGGAATGATGGTTGTGAAGTGTGTGATCATGTCTTTGTTTTGATGTTGGAGCTATTAAATTCTAAGAGATGCTTTAAAACTACGAAGAGTCACTGTGTATAAACCCAGCTCAGAGCCAAAAATATCCACCAGAAACTGACCACTAATAAAGTCACACTATGCATATAAACCATGTATCTGCGTTTGACTAGCGGTGCGAACAGAAATGTTTATACTGACGTTTTTTATTTAAGATATTAAAAAGCATTCAGCGTTGATACAAGTAGCTAGGATTGGATCTGTTTGTCCACTCACTGTCTAGACACTCCTACCTTGTTGGTCCACCTTGTAGATGTAAAGACGGAGATGGTAGCTCATCTGCTGCCGCATGGTTTGTGTTGGTCATCCTTTTGTCCCTCTCCAGCCGTCACTGTACAATGTTGGCTGGATGTTTTTGGTGGCTGGACTGTTCTCAGTCCAGCAGCACTGCTATGTCTGATCCACGCGCACCAGCACAACACACACTAACACACCACCACCACATCAGTGTTACTGCAGTGCTGAGAATGACCCACCACCCAAACAGTACCTGCTCTGTGAGGGTCCATGGGGGTCCTGACCACTGAAGAACAGGGTAGCAGTATCAGAGAAACTGGTCTAACTAGGAGCTGCTGAAGTAAAAGCACCAACACGCGGGTATGAATGTTTTCTAGTTCTACCCAAAGCGGAATGTTGGCCAGTTGTGCTTCGGGCCTGTCTGAGTAAAGTAAAGCACCACCTCCACGGTCCATTATCATTTTAATGATAAGGAAATGATGGCGGCGCGTCGGGATGCGTTCCACAGTGAAGGAAGGGGAAAGTGCGCCGTTAGCGCTGTTGGCGCAGAGCCGCCGGGGTGGCGCACGCTCCGTTTAAAGCGGCGCTAAGTGGCAGAAGTTTGAAGGACGAGGCTTCCTCTGCTTTTACTTTCACTTCAGACTGAACTCTGGGCGACGCCTGTTCGTCCGCGGGGAGAGATCGAGGTAAGACGACGAACATCAGCGATTAGAACCGGAATCTACAGGAAAACAGCCGGTCCTGCTGTCCTGCTGTCCGTCTGGAGCGGCTCTAGTGGACCTCAGTGGACGAGTTTCAGTTTGGCTTCCTGTTCGCAGACTTCTTACTCGAATTCCCCGTTCCACCTTAAACGGGCAGCTGCTACAGTCGAGCGCTACGGGCGCCAGAGCGGGAGCTGCTACATTTAAGGTGGAACGGAGAATTCGATTAAGAAGCTAAATTCAACTTCGTGTTTGCGACTTGTACTTTCACTCCACAGGTTAGCCTACAGCAGCACGCATGGCCTGACCTCAGCCTGATCAGATGAGTGATGAGTGATCCCTAGTGAAGCACTCCGAGTCCACACTTCAATCGTTTTGGCCGACTTGAAAGAGCAGCACCTGCTTATCCATGATCAAACAGGAGTGCAGGTGGGCAGAGGGGCCTAAACTGGCTTAGAAGTTCTGCTATTTAAGGGAAAGTGAACTTCCACGAAGTCTCAATGTTCCTCCAGTAGGGGGGTCACCAGGGCGGGGGGGTCAGGATGGCTGGCCCATGCTTATCCTACGTCAGAGGTTTTGCTGGAGGTCCTGCAGGGTCAGGATCAGGCAGCTGGTGGAATTTACAAGAAACACAGACGAACCTTCTTCTCCGCTCTGTAGAGGTGCAGATGGGAAGATAAGCTGGTTGCGGGCGTAAAGATCTGAGGCTCAGCCCAGTTTACTTCTCTGTTGTACTGAATGTTCTGGAAGAAGTAGCTGGGCTTTTTTTCTTTTCCTGTTTTACTTTCTTTCAATGTTTTCTCGGTTTCTTTAATTCAAGTCCAACTCAACCACCAAACGAGCCGCATCAAAAAAAATGGTCACACTTTATTTGGGTGGTCCCCTACAGACACTCTATAGCTGCTTAAATCCTTAAACTTTCTGGTGATCCTCTGTTGATTATCGACAACACCATGGTTGGGGTTTAGGGTTAGGAGAAGCTGTAGGTTTGGTCTTGAGGTTAAGGTTAAGTTTAGGGTTTAGGGACAGATTTAATGAACTCTTTACGACGCCCAGCTTCTGAATGGAGCTTATGGAGTATGAACGTTATGAAGAACATGACCGAGTGCGGTTTGGACCCACTGGTGGTCCTGAGGAGTTGAAGAGGTTAATGTTGTGCTGTAAACCCAACTGGCTGTTGTTTATTCAAAACGCATGAAAATGTGCACCTGTAGTAGACCTTGAAATATTACCTGAATACATGAGATATTCAAAACGTGATTCTTTTAAACTATCATCTATTTGCTTGAACACCTGGCGCCCGTTGTTCACTGCAAGCCCATTAAGACGTGGGCTCAGTGTCTGAGCTGCTAGCTGATATTAGGCATTGTGTGCTTGGTGATGTGACTGGTGTGGAATTGTGTGGAATTTTGTAGAATTGTGTAGATTTGAGGTGTAACCACGGTCCCATAGAGTGCATGTTATGTCGCAGTGCATGCTGGGGACTGTAGTGCAGAGCATTGTGAAACAGGCTAATTGCAGGATTGTGTCACGGGCCTGGTGTTTGACACGTGGGGTTTAGGTCATAACACCCAATCAGCAACGCTGAATCGCTGCATATTCTGTTGATGTGTAACTGCACATTTCACAGGTTAAAGCAATTCTGGCTGATGATCTACCAGAATATACAGCCAACGTATCTTCCCATCTGTACAGCTACAAACCGAAAGGAAACGTGTTTATCTGCTTGTAAATTCCACCAGGTACATGACGGGAAATAACCAGACAAATCCAGCAGCAGTCTGCAGGACCCGCAGCGAAGTCACAGTCTGTGACTAAAAACTCTGACAGTGTCAGACTTTAGTCTTCTCAGAGTCTTCTCAGAGTCTTCTCAGAGTCTTCTCGGAGCCTTCTCGGAGCCTTCTCGGAGTCTTCTCAGAGTCTTCTCAGAGTCTTCTCAGAGTCTTCTCAGAGCCTTCTCGGAGTCTTCTCAGAGCCTTCTCGGAGTCTTCTCGGAGTCTTCTCGGAGCCTTCTCGGAGTCTTCTCGGAGCCTTCTCGGAGTCTTCTCGGAGCCTTCTCGGAGCCTTCTCGGAGTCTTCTCGGAGCCTTCTCGGAGTCTTCTCGGAGCCTTCTCGGAGCCTTCTCGGAGTCTTCTCGGAGCCTTCTCGGAGCCTTCTCGGAGTCTTCTCGGAGTCTTCTCGGAGCCTTCTCGGAGTCTTCTCAGAGTCTTCTCAGAGTCTTCTCAGAGCCTTCTCGGAGTCTTCTCAGAGTCTTCTCAGAGTCTTCTCAGAGCCTTCTCGGAGTCTTCTCAGAGCCTTCTCGGAGCCTTCTCGGAGTCTTCTCGGAGCCTTCTCGGAGTCTTCTCGGAGCCTTCTCGGAGCCTTCTCGGAGTCTTCTCGGAGCCTTCTCGGAGTCTTCTCGGAGCCTACTCGGAGTCTTCTCAGAGTCTTCTCAGAGCCTTCTCGGAGTCTTCTCAGAGCCTTCTCAGAGCCTTCTCAGAGTCTTCTCAGAGCCTTCTCGGAGTCTTCTCGGAGTCTTCTCGGAGTCTTCTCGGAGCCTTCTCGGAGCCTTCTCGGAGTCTTCTCGGAGCCTTCTCGGAGCCTTCTCGGAGCCTTCTCGGAGTCTTCTCGGAGCCTTCTCGGAGCCTTCTCGGAGTCTTCTCAGAGTCTTCTCAGAGTCTTCTCAGAGCCTTCTCAGAGTCTTCTCAGAGTCTTCTCAGAGCCTTCTCAGAGTCTTCTCAGAGTCTTCTCAGAGCCTTCTCGGAGTCTTCTCAGAGTCTTCTAGTGCACGATTAGCATAACCCGTAAAAGCAAAAATACTCCGATGTGAAAATCAGTGCCTGAAACCGAAGACACTGAAGTATCTTCTATTCCCCTTTGTGTCTGTTACTATTAATCTCAGCATCATTTCTTGCAGTACTGATGTCAGAATGGCGCAAATGGTCATTGACGTTCGTGGAGTCCCAGATATCGACTCTTCTGACCGAATGGTGGACCAGCTAAAGATACACTTCTTGAGGCGCAGCAACAACGGAGGTGATGTTCTAGAAGTGCTTTACCCAACATCTAATCCAGGACAGGCCTACGTCATCTTTGAATCAGACACAGGTGAGAGTAGCATCAATAATAATAATAATAATAATAATAATAATAATGTTTAAAGCTGAAGATACTAGTAATCATAAGGGTTTCCTTAAAGTTTAGAGGAATGGTTTAATGAAAAGTAGCGTGCAAGTCTAATAGCATGGAAGTCTCTGTCAACCAGCGTCTTCTGGCTCATTACATTAGCCTGGTTACTAGACGTGGACGATATGGCGAAAATATAATATTGTGGTTCTTCAAGACATTTTCACCATACATGATATCTCACAATATTTATTTTTTCAGACATCTGGTCAGTTGGAACAGAGAAAAACTGAACACAATGGTTTTTATTCAATATTTCGCACAATGTGTTGCACTAAATCCAGTTAAACAGGACTCATTTTGCTCTCTTTATAATAAAACATGCAGTGTTTGAAACAAGTACTGGCGATATACACGATATGTTTGGGAAAGTTTGCCCTAGTTGTTGCATTAGCCTAATCTTGGCTGGTCATGTTTATTGGTTTACTGTGTTTATTGAAACCCCCTTGCTCTTAACGTCAGGCCACAGTCCAGTCTGAGGGAGTGGTCTCTAATAAAATTGATTACATCCCTGTCATTTCCAACGTTACTCTGTTTTAGTACCTGATGTCCTGCAGAAAGCTCATGTTTTGGAAGTGGACAGCAGATTTTATCCAATCCATGTCCAGGAAGCTCGTCTGTCTGAGGTAAATGTGTTCAGTCTATATTTGACATACACAACTTCAGCCTAGGAGCATGAATTGGTTTTACTCTTTAGGAGTTATTTTAATATACAAAAAATCTACAAAATCTACAAAACTCTCAGTTTTTGTGTATTTGTGTATTTATTGTATGCTGTACACATAAAAACATTTAATCAACTGACAAAAATTTAGTATTGCTATTCCTACTTAAGTATTTAAGTATTTAGTATACATTAAGAACTTACATTAGATTAGATTAGATTAGATTAGATTAGATTAGATTAATTAGAACCTTATTGTCGTTGTGCAGATTTCAGGTCCAGAGCCAGTGAAATGCAGTATTGGCTCTGAACCTGAAGTGTTGTTTTAATGAGAACCAGTTTAATGTTCGGAACATGTTCCAGCAGTGTGTCATTAAATATCAATCTACAGTGCTCCCTCGTTTATCGCGGGTGTTACGTTCCAGGACCACCTGCGATAAACAGAAATCCGCGAAGTAGGGACGCTACATTTATTTAAGTATTTATACACTATTTTAAGGCTTTATAAACCCTCCCCCACACTTTACGCTACATAAACCTTTCCCATTCCCTTAATAAGCATTCCCACACTGTTCTGTGCATGTACTGTACCTTTACACTTACTGTAAAATGTTTTGAATTCCTAAACCTACATAGGTACATATTTTTAATATATTTTTATACATTTTGGGATTTTTTAATGTAAAAATGAATCAAATATATACATTTTCCACAGATCTAAGAATATTACTGCCCGAGCATATTAGCCTGTTAGCTCTCTGCTCAGCTGTTCAGCCTATTGTAATGAGAGCAGATCATACTCCAGCTACAGACTGTATAGTTAGTAAAGCGTAAGTTTAGTCACCCTCAGTTGTCTGACGTATTTTGTTGGTTTTATGAGTGAAAATAAGTGAACACATCCTCCACAGCACATGCGTCAGGATCCAGTCCTCGCAGGCCAGAACACCTCAGCACAGTGCATCTTTAATCACTCCTGACCAACATTGACGTTTACATTCATGGCATTTGGCTGATGCTCTTCTCCAGAGCGACTTACAGTCATTTTGCACAGGGAGGCCAAGGTGGTGTTAGGAGTCTTGCCCAAGGACTCTTATTGGTGTAGTGTAGGGCGGTTACCCAGGCGGGGCACTGAACCCCAGTCTACAGCGTAGAAGGCAGAGGTGTTATCCACTACACTAACCAACCACCGCTATCCAAGACATTCATGAACTGGATTCAGAGCATTAGCTGAGGGAAAAGCTGATCTCCACAGCGCTTCAGCCCAGGAGGTCCCCAGTTTGACATGCCTGCTCTACAGAGAACACGTTTTAATACACGGTTACTGTTTATCTGCTAAACTTGACATCTTAGGGAAAAATTAATTTTGGCCTGTGCAGAAATTGTGGCATATTTTATAGCTTTTGTTGTGGTTTTATTGTTAAACTCAGCAAAAAAATGCACTAAAATTTCCAGAAATTCTGTATAAGTTTGTTCACTGTAGAGGATGCGTCAACAAAAACATCATCCGACCCCTCTTCCACACATGCTTCAGACCCAATGTGTGTTAAGCAGATTTCTCTTAATCATTAATTCCATACATTTTCATTAATCTAATGGCTTTTTATTTTACTCTGCTTTATTTGTTTATTTAACAGGAACAATGCACCCCAGTCACATAGAGTAGAGGTCGTAAAGGTGGATGACTTCAAATATCTTGGGTCAACCATCCAGAGCAATGGACAGTGTAGAAAAGAGGTGAAGAAGAGGGTGCAGGCAGGATGGAGTGGGTGGAGACGGGTGTCAGGGCTGATGTGTGACAGAAGGATAGCAGCAAGAGTGAAAGGGAAGGTCTACAAGACAGCAGTGCGTCCTGCTATGATGGACGGTTTGGAGACTGTGGCTCTGTCTAAAAGACAGGAGGCTGAGCTGGAGGTGGCGGAGATGAAGATGCTGAGATTTTCGTTGGGAGTGACCAGGATGGACAAAATTAGAAATGAGCAGATCAGAGGGACAGTGAAGGTGGAGCAGTTAGGAGATAAAGCCAGAGAGGCCAGGTTGAGATGGTTTGGACATGTGTTGAGGAGGAATAGTGGATATATTGGTCAAAGAATGTTGGAGATGGAGCTGCCGGGTAGAAGGAGAAGAGGTAGACCTCAGAGAAGGTTTATGGATGTAGTGAAGGTGGACATGGAGATGGTTGGTGTGAAAGTAGAGGAGGCAGTGGATAGGGCAAGATGGAGGCAGATGATTCGCTGTGGCGACCCCTAAAGGGAGCAGCCGGAAGAAGAAGAAGAAGAAAAAGAAGAAGAAGAAGAAGAAGAAGAAGAAGAATACACCCCAGTCACATGTGCCAGATTTATGCTAATTGGCTTAGTATGAATTGTTAATATCACAGAGGAAAACAGTAACTCCTAAATTGTAACTTTACAGGAAAGGCAAAAACTTTCATTACTTTTAATGCAAGTTCATGTAAATGTAAAGGGCAGCTGACCTTAAAGGATGAAAATCTAAAATCTTTTGGACAGTCATGATATATAAGCAAAACACTGCATAACAGCATTAAAACCACATTGCTACATAACTTTATTGTAAATATATTATATTGTAAATATTATACATAAGGTATATCACACTAAACACATTTTAAAACATGTATTTTTATAAAGCAATATTGATTATACTGTATTCCCACACGTCCACCAGCAACCCAAAATCTGACGGGGTTGTTTGTCCAGTGAGCTGTGCTGTCTAAACTGAGGTTGGTGGTTTTCTGTGCTGTTTCAGGTGGACATGGAGGTTGAAACCACACTGAATATAAATATGTTCCCCAGTTGGCGGAAGGCCCTACAGCTCGTTAAGCAGCACGGCTTCGAGGTAGCAGAACTCAGCCCAGGCCGTCTCCGTTTAAAGGGGTCCTTCCTCAATCTGAAGCTTTTACGAAAAAAACTCACTCACCTTCTGGCCCGCGATGTCCCGCTCCAAAGCAGATCTCCTCCAGCTGTTTCCAACGGATACTCATCAGCTTCTTCAGCTTCTGTCTCCAGAATACAGCCTGACAGTTTGGAGGCCAGATCTGTTGCCAAGTCCTCGTTAAAATATGGTCATATGATTAGCAATGGAATGCACGCGCGGAACCGGAGCCCCATGGTTGATGGTGCATCTGCATTATCAGGTGTTTCTCCAGCCACCTCTTCTGATTCATACACCCCCAGGAGTCTTCACAGCTTGTATGCTGGTTCTTATAGTAGGCCAACGTCTAGCCGAAGAGAAACAGCCTTTTTAGTGGACCAAGACGTTCTAGACTATGCACTTGTCTATAAACAGGACTTTTTCAAGCACATAGAGGTGTTGTATGATGCTGAGATGCGCCTAATATCTGATAAAGACATTACAACGGTCACGTTTGTGGGAAAAAACTGTCAGGAAGCCCAAGAAAAGCTCCAGGCCCTCATTAAGGAAATTGAACCTACTCTCCGCACCCAAGAAATAAACCTGAAAACATACAGTTCTGCCCAACAAAGACAGATATATGACAGAATCCAGACTCATCCGGACTTGGGTGTGTTGATCAAGCAAAATGGTGACACTATAAAGCTGGTGGGATCTTCTACGAGGAGCTTTGTGGTGATGCAAATGCTGCTGGGAGTCACTGATGACCCGTCTACTTCCAGTCAAAGAAGGGGCAGAGAACTAGAGAGGAGCTCAATACTAAGACGAAGTTCCTCGCTACCGAGAGAGCATAGGGTCATCAGTGTTAGGGAAGCTGACCAAGTGCGGCGTCCTAAACCTGATTTACAAGCCAGTGCAGCAAAAGACTATTCTCCTTCACGCTATCAGGAGGAAGCTCAGTCGAGAAGACAGCCACAAAAGCGCTCTCCAGACGAACAGCGGGGGACGCAGGGGGGACGCAGGGGACGCAGCAGCTCTGTGGATAGACATAAATACAGGGAGACCAGAGAGCAGCCAAAACAAAGTGAGCCGCTGCTGCTGCCGCCATCTGGTGGTGGAGAAAAGGCACTTGCGACAAAACAGCCCCCGAATATTAAGCCAGTATTGGGAGCTGGTCTGAATAAATTGGCAACAGGTTTTATGAATAAGAGGGGCTTAAAAAAGTAATAATTTACCAGAATTTATGGAGGAAGATGCTGAGGAATTTCCAGCTATGTTTGTAATGTAATCAGTATTTACATTTGTGTCTGTGGGATGTACAAAGACGGATCAGCATCACAGAGAAAAAAAAGGGGTGATATGTAAAATTGATATTTTAACACAGTAAAGCAGCATCATATAAACATAGCGCTTTACAATACAATAAACACACCATCAAATCAGCTTCAAATATATTAAAAAAATTAAATATCCAAACGGCGAAAGGTTTGAGGCAAATATCTGCTGATATAAAGGTTTGAGTCTACTACTGTAACGCCGGGGAGCGAGGAGGTGGACCCATGCGCTGAGATAAGAGACTTTTATTAAGGGCAAATCCAGGGTCATGGTCAGAACGGTCCAGGTTCAAATAGCCGATACGGAGAGCAGGAGGGACGGACATGAAAAATGAACACAGAACCTCAAACAAGAACCAAACACCACGAGAACACAGTACACCCAACACATCAGACATGATCAAACAAAGACCAGCACCAGACTAATGAAAACACAGGGCTTAAATACAAGAGGGGTGATGAGGGTTCACAAGACACAGGTGGAAAACAGGTGGGAACAATCAGGGGCGGAGACAAGAAACAAGGGGACAGAACCGGGAGGAGACCAAACAAAGAAGCACATGGACGATAAAAAGTAAACAGAAAAGCACATGGAGGAGTGGGAGGAGCCAATCGTGACAACCACATCTTCTACAGAGAACACACTGCACATTATAATACACAGTTACTGTTTACTTGAAAAAGCTATGGCACATTTTACACTGTATGATTTATATTTCTCCCTTATGTTAAATGAAAAGCGACATATCTTAGTGTCTTCTCTGTGTAGGACGTGTTAGAGTTTATTTTCCCTTAGAAGATCAATAAAACGTGTAATTTCACCCTGACGGCATCATCCTGATATCATCCTGCATCCGTAGGAATCAGATAACCATCACGTAGGTTTAAGGCATTCATGAATGCTATAATTCAGAGTATATATATATAAGTATATACTATAACAGCCATGAGTGGCGTAAACATATGAACATGAATATGAATGCTACAAATATGTGTGTATATAGTGATTCAATCAAAGGATGTGCTTAAATCTGTACGTTATGTACTTTATAGCGTGTATGATATGCATATTTTATACTGTACATTTTGCAGTCAAACATGAATGTAATTATTAAAATTCTTCGTTTTTGGAATAAGGAAAAAACCCAACATGTGAGATGATCGAGGTCAGAGCCGTTTCAGACCAAACTTTCCCTCTGTGTAGTTTTTTTTACTGTTGCAGCTTCTGCACTTTAACCTAGACTTTTTGCTTGTTTTGCATATCATGAGTTTATATATTTCTCTATTATCATACTCTAGTTATTATCTACTGGAGCACTGAAGTGATTTAAATCACACACACACACACACGGACACACACACACGCACACACACACACACACACGGACACGCACACACACGCACGGACACACACATGCACACACACGCACACATACGGACACACGGACACACACACACACACACGGACACACATGCACGCACGCATACACACACACACGGACACACGCACATACACACGCACACACACACAGACACACACACGCATACACACGCACACACTCACGCACACACACACGCACACATACGGACACACGGACACACACGCACACACACGGACACACACGCACACACACACACACGGACACACACGCACACACACACATACACGCACACACACACACACATTATCGTAGCCACTTCTACTTCTTGGAGGTCACTGGGGACAGGGTAGCTGGAGCCTATCCCACCACTCATTGGGCAGAAAGGCAGGAAACACACTGGACAAGTCGCGAGTCCATCACAGGTCAGCGATTTGAATAGTAAAGACAAAATAACTTCAGGAGAAGATGGTTTAAAATTCACTTCCTTTAGTATGAAGGAATTTCATGGTCATTCTTAATGTTGGGGAAGTTCCTCAAAAAAGTAATCGAGTACTAATTACATCCTCCAAAAAAGTAATCACGTTACTCATTACATCACTCTGTTACTCTGGCTACTCTCTAAAACTCACACTGATCCAGGATTCAGTCGTTTATGTAGGAACAATTAGCCAGTCAGAGTGAGCATCGTTTAGAAGGCCTGTCACTGTCCCTGCTTTATTAACCCCTTAAATGCCCAGGACCAACGTTTTATTACACACTTCTATAACTTAAGAACAGCCCAGCCGGTTTCCACTGAAGTCGCTGTAGTTACTGCATAACAAGCCTGGGAGTGTAATAATAAGTCTGAGGTTGGTCTGATTAGGAGAGGTTGATCTTTAACCGCTTTCTCCTGCTCACAGGACAAACGTGTTATCCCCTCATCTTGTCCGGAAGAAACAGCACCATCTTGTGGAAAAAGAAAGGAATGCATTTTGGTCATTAACCAACATGGAGTTGAACACAGCAGGGAGACAAAAGCAGTTAATCTCCATTCTCAGGGCTGATGTGACTCCTCCCACACAACTTTAACAACGCTGTGTTTCCCACAATTCCCTGGGATTTTAATACACTTAATAAACACTTATAACTAAATAATAAAACAATGATTCTTGGGCCTGTGTGTTGATACACTGGAAATAGAATTGATATTTTAAGTCCCAAAACATTTCTGAATGAAAACAGGTCAACACATTCCTCTACAGAGAACCACTCAACTAAAATATGGAATATAATGTGCCATAACTTTTGCACAGGGCACATTTTATGTTTTATTTTGTTGCCAATATGTCAAATTCAGTAAATAAAAATGTGCATTAAAATGCATGTTCTCTGTATAGGATGTGCTTAATTTACTGTTTATTTATTATTTATTTGCTGATTAACACTAAAACCAACAAAACGTCATTTCACAGGGGCGCTCAAACTTTTGCATATGACTCTAGACCCAACAAAAGTTGAAACCTAAAACCCTTAAATTCTGTAACTCACATTTAACATGTTTTTGCAGATTCGTGTTGAAAGATTTCAGATTAATGACATTCATTTACAGTTTACTAAAATGTTCAATTTTGGCGTTTCAGAGCTTCATTTTTAGATTTTAATTGCTTTTTTTGTTTGTTTTACCATTTAAATCATATATTTAACTGAAAATAGAACGAAGACAGCACATCAAATTTGGTGGTTGATTGACAGCAGGTCAGTAACATGATTGGGTATAAAGAGCATCTCAGAGTTCTCCTGTTTCCTCCCACAGTCCAAAGACATGCAGTCAGACCAACTGGACGTGCTAAATTGCCCCTGGGTGTGAGTGACTGTCTGTGTCTGTCTGTCTGCCCTGCGATGGACTGGCGACCTGTCCAGGGTGTGTCCTGCCTTCCGCCCAATGACCGCTGGGATAGGCTCCAGCAGCCCCTGCGACCCTGACGGAGAAGCGGCTTAGAAGATGGATGGATGGATGGATGGATGGATGGATGGATGGATGGATGGATGGATGGATGGATGGATGGATGGATAGTCCCACAGCGGGAAATTCACAGTATTACAGCAGCAGCAGAGTAACAGGAGTAAGGCTCTCGGTAGTAGAAACGGGAAACAGTATCAACCTTATCAACATTATAAATAATCTCGACTATTTACACTAAAATAAGGATAATAATAAAATAACATAAAATAAGAGTTGCATAGAAATCTGTATTGCACTTAGCCTATTGCACAATGAAGAATGTTCTCATTCTGAATGTGTGTATATTTTATGTGTGTATGTATATTGTGTGTGTATATTTTATGTGTATATTGTGTGTGTGTGTATATTGTGTGTGTATATTGTGTGTGTGTGTGTATATTGTGTGTGTATGTATATTGTGTGTGTATATTGTGTGTGTGTGTGTGTGTGTGTGTGTGTGTGTGTGTGGTCTACTGGGAGCAGTGCTGGTTGAACAGTCTCACAGCAGCAGGAAGGAAGGACCTGCGATTGGGGTGGGAGTCGTTCTCCAGCATGGATGCTAGCTTGTTCAGCATGGATGCTAGCTTGTTCAGCATCCTCCTTTCTCCCACCGCCTGCACTGGGTCTAGAGGAGTCCCCAGGACTGAGCCAGCCCTCCGCCATCAGTCTGCAGTGGAGATACTGCCGCTCCAGCAGACCACTCCATAGAAGATGGCTGTTGATGGCAGTTTGGTGAGCTGTACATGAAGTCTGCAGCGTACAGGGTGAAGAGGAACGGTGCTAACACCGTCCCCTGCGGGGCCCCTGTGTTACAGACCACCATGTCGGACACACAGTCCCTTGTCCTCACATACTGTGGACGGTTGGTGAGGTAGTCCAGGTGATGGCCCACCCCTGCCTGTTCCAGCTTGTCCTTCAGGAGCCCAGGCTGTATGGTGTTAAAAGCACTGGAGAAATTAAGGAACATGATTCTCACAGTGCCCCACACAATGGCACTGTGTGATGTCTCACTACACAGACAGCAGAGATCTCACAACACAGACCCACTTTTGGTCCCCTACTGCTTGAGAGTCGGACTTCTTTTGGCCAGAGATTGCTTTAAGGCCTTTCCAGACTCCGCTGACATTATTCTGTTGTAGTTGTTCCTCCATCTTCCTCCTGTAGCTAGCTTTGCCCTCCCGGATCTTCCTCCTCAGCTCCTTCTGCACCGCTTTCAGCTCCTCCTTATCCCCTAATCTAAAGGCCCTCTTCTTCTCCTTCAGGAGAGCCTTTATGTCAGGGTTAATCCACGGCTTGCTGTTAGAGAAACACCGTACAGTCCTGGTGGGTCCAGTGTTCTCCACGTGATCTCATAGTCCGTTACGCAGTGTGTGAGGCTGTCTATGTCCTCCTCCTCATGATCACACAGCACTTCCCACACCGTTGTGCTGAAACAGTCCTTCAGAGCCTCTTCAGGTTCCTCAGACCATTTCTTTACTGTGCGGGTGACTGCTGGTTCCCTCTGTACAAGAGGTTTGTACA
Organism: Pygocentrus nattereri; assembly: GCF_015220715.1. Taxonomy (NCBI): domain Eukaryota; kingdom Metazoa; phylum Chordata; class Actinopteri; order Characiformes; family Serrasalmidae; genus Pygocentrus; species Pygocentrus nattereri. The sequence goes on along the minus strand of NC_051237.1, from coordinate 28,534,021 downwards.
CAGGCAGGAGATGAACCAGGTTGTGGTCAGATCTTCCCAGGGGAGGGAGGGGTGATGACCTATATGCCTCCTTTGTTGTCATTACAACTGACATAACCCTACATAACTGTTTATAAATGCTTATTACAACAGGGGTCATCTGTCAGAAAGGCTACTTTAGCTGACTTTGATCAAAATTGGCAAATGTGACCTTTATAGAGAATGATGCTTATTAATACAAGCATTTATAAACACTTATGCAGGGTTATGTCAGTTGTAATGACAACCTTATGTATGTGTCATGTAGCCTTATGAAAAGCACACTACAGTAAAGTGTTACCGTTTTTTTCCTATTAAAGTCATTATCAGTCTGATTTATCAGTGTAAACAGAATAATCATTTCCATAATGATTCTCTTGGTGTGTAATTTTGCCCTAAAGCCCATTCAGTTTGGCCTTCAGTGATTCTAAAGCGTAGCCCACTCATTTGTACCACTCTAATTCTGTAATTTAGCACCACAGCTGTTTTTAACCCATTGCTGACTGATTTGTCCCACTGCAGTTACGCCGTCTTTCAGCTGAGCTCTGCTGATCAGTATCTGGACGGCTCCCTCGACATCCGCTCGCTCTTCCACACATGGCTCGCGGGCTCATTTCCTGCCTGTGCGGTGTGTGTTTTCGTGTTGACCGAGTGGGTGAGTCCAGTATTGCAGTTCCCCCTGTAATGGTAAAGATTAGTGGTGGATAAAGGAAGCTGCTCCAGGGCCGCTGCAAACGTCAAAACACAAAAGGTCAGATTTTGAAGTTCCACTTTTCTGTGGTGAGGTTTCCCATGGCCTGCCCATGTCTGGACATCTGATCTGAGGGTGCTGAGGGAGACTTACAGCAGGAAATGCCATGTTTTCTTTCCAAAAAGATAAAATTCCGCTGTAACCTCACATCTCCTTTAACAAACGCACGGCCTCAGTCAGGAAATGGTAGCAATGTATCCAACATGTCACACTATGAGATTATAAGGCTATTTAGCCTGTTTCTCCACCTTTTATGAGTAATCTATGAGTAAATACTTATACAGCTTCAGATGGATAAACACATCTATAAGTAATCGTTTCAAATGAGATCATCTTCTTGCACTGTCATATAGTTTTCTTTCATTTAAGTATTATTTCTTTTATTATCTGCCAGAGCATTAAGATCATTTCACACAAGAAATAGTTGAATAGATGCAGGTTGTGTGGACTTGTAATATTCTTTCAATCTAGTATTGAGGAATAATGCACGTGTTGCTTATATGTAGTTCATTTCCGCTAAAAAAAAGATGCATTTTTGCCAAAAAATAAAAAAACAAAAATACCTGCAATGCCAGTGTGGTGTTTGAGAATAAACCCCATTAGTTCTCTGTGGACTTATACTTCCTCTCATAATTACAGAACTTGCACATTAGTTTCATAGTAAACGTACTAGTAAGTTAAGTTAAGTGATACTTTTTTAATCCCACAAATGGGGAAATTTCACCTCCGCATTTAACCCATTCATGAAGTGAAACACCACATACACACCAGTGAATTCACTCAAAAATTCTTGAATGTGCCGTCTATAATCAACTTTCTCTCTTTCTCACACAGAACCAGCTGCAGGACCCCAACCAGTCTGGCTTCAAACCAGCGCACTCTACAGAAACTGCCCTCATCGCAGTGACTGAGAACCTCCAACCTGCAAGATCAGCCAAGCTGTCATCTGTCCTGATCCTTCTCGATCTCTCAGCAGCTTTTGACACAGTCAACCATACGATCCTTCTAGACATCCTCACCAACCTTGGAATCACTGGTTATGCGTGGAAGTGGTTCAAGTCCTACCTGGAGGATCGCTCTTATCAGGTAACATAGAAAGGGTTCACATCCTCTCCATGCAGGTCCCCCAAGGCTCAGTCCTGGGTCCTCTTCTCTTTTCTCTTTACACTAGCTCTCTTGGTGATGTAATATCTTCTCATGGCTTCTCTTACCACTGTTATGCTGATGACACTCAACTATGTTTTCTTTCTCACCCTCTGACACACAGGTTTCCAGTCGCATCTCGGCATGTCTGTCTGACATCTCTACATGGATGGCAGCCCACCACCTGAAGCTCAGTCCTAGCAAGACTGAGCTGATATTCATATCTTCAACTGCAGGTCCTCATCATGATCTCACCGTCTCAATCGAGAACAGACTTGATGGCAGTGGTGAAATCTCTAACTGGACCACGAGCCCTTCGAGCTTCGAGTACAGCTCGGCTTGACCCGCCATCCTTCAAGGCGCGTGGAAGACCAGCGTGGAGAATGTTCTCTGTACTGGAGCCCAGGTGGGGGAATGAACTCCCACTGGCTGTCCGAACAGCAGAGCCTCTCACTGTCTTCAAACACAGACTGAAGACTCTTTACACAGCACTTAAATCAGCACTGAATTATAAGCTGCACTTATATTTATTGTACTGCACTGTGTATCGTAGTGTACTGTAATGTCTGTTATTGTATTGCATTGAATGGCACAGAGTTCTGCGTTCAACTAACCTTTCTATCAGTATCTGAGCTCAGGACCGTCTTTTTCTCTAAGCTACTGGTAACTAGCAAAGAGACTTTCTCTAGATAGACGAAGCTCTTCCTGTAAGTTGCTCTGGATAAGAGCGTCTGCTAAATGCTGTAAACGTAAATGAATACACACACACTAGGGGGCAGTGAGCACACTTGCCCGAAGCGGTGGGCTGCCCTATCCCGGGGAGCAGTTGGGGGTTAGGTGTTTTGCTTAAGGACACCTCAGTCATGTACTGTCAGCTCTGGGGATCGAACTGGTGACCTTGAATCAAACTAAACAAACCAAACAAGCCAAAAATTGTAAGAGTTACTGAATAATTTGTAGTAGGTAATTATTATAATAATTAGAATAAGAATTCAGAACCACTGACCAATTGTGCTTGAATGGGTCTGCATTTAACCTGTGTGTGCATTGAACACTGAAGCACACACACGCACGCACACGCACACACACACACACACACACACTAGGGGGCAGTGAGCACATTTGCCTGGGGATGTGGGCATGGTTGGGTATCCACGGTGCCCAGGAAGCATTTGTGGGTTGGGTCACGTTCTGTCGGCTGAGAGGATCAAACCAGCGACCTCCAACCCACAATCTGCCCCGACTAATAGTAGATACTGAATAATTCATAGTAGATACTGAATAATTCATAGTAGATACTGAATAATTCATAGTAGTTACTTAATAATTAAAAGTAGTTAATGAATAATTCTTAGGCTATAGTGAATAAACTCAGTATACTGTAAAACTCAGGCTGGGTGATATTTATCATCATTGTGATTAAGTTTGTCACAGTACATCCCTACATGCTTTTCTGAGCAATGGTCAGAAAAATACTGCCCTGCTCTGGATTCCTTGTGTCTCATTATGACGAAACATTCGGTGTGTGTCCTTTAGTTAACGACAGTCTCCTTAATATGGTCAGAATGCATGCTTTCCTGAGTGTATCACAGATATGGCCATTATTTACAGAACACAAACCCAGTGTTTCACCAGTGTGCACAAAGAGAGCACAAGTATTAATGAATTATTCATGTTTAATGGAAAGTACTGCAGTGAAGTGCATGAAACATTATAAAAGTAAAAATATTGTAGTTTTCCGCACTTCCAACTTTAGCAAAACTCAGAAAAACAAAATATCGTGATGAATATCGTGTATTGTGAAAACGTCTGTAAGTATTGCGATGTTCTGTTTCAGCCATATCGCTCAGCCCCATGCAGAACAGCGAGAGAAAGGTATAAAGATAGCTCATGCTGGTCACACTCCCTCTATATATACTCACACGCTCATGCACAGGATGACGTGCCAGAGCCTGCAGACCACAGCCCTCGCTGACTTGCCTAAGTTTCAGGCCACACCCACTTTCAGCAGTCTTCTGCCTCCTCTACCGGCTCTGACACCAGAGCTCACTTCTCTCTCGTTCTCTCTCTCTTTCCTGTCCTCTTCCGCTCTCCTCTCCATCTGGTGGTCCCTCAGGCAGGCTGTAAGCGAGGATGGCTGAGCTGGAGGGCTTCGAGTTCGGCAAGTCAGACTTTGTGCTCCTGGATGAAGTGACCATGGAGCAGTTCCTGGAGAACCTGAAGCTGAGGTAAGAGAGAAAGAGAAGAAGCGAAACATGCCGGCACTGCTCAGCGAGGTGGGGAGAGGAGCTGAAAGCCATAATCAAGCTTAAGTGCGCTTACTTCATTGAGATAATGACTGAAGTGGGAGTTAAAGAAGCTGTTGAGTAAAGTGTCCGGCCCTGTTCCCTTTAAACGTAGTGGTACATCCAGTATCTCTCAGCATAGGAACTGAAGCTTGGCACTGTTCTTCTCTCTTTTTTAGATTCTGTTTGGTCTGAAATAAAATGCAGGCACTAAAGTGAGGAGAGAGCAGCTGTAAAGCAGTCCAGAAGACCAACTCCCCCTCCTTCACCCCACAAATGAGCTGAATTAGGAATTAGGAGCCAAATGTTAATGAAAGAAGTGCAGTACAGTAGTAAAAGCCCCATTTAATGCTCAGAGTAGTGCAAATATGTCATTGTACTTAACCCCTTAACATACAGGCTCATTACATTCAAAGGCTTATTATTCAGTAGCTATAGGGACGTCCGTGCAAACTAACGGAGCTATTCATGGGTTATAGATGTGGATAAGAACACTTTGGGCCACCGGCAGGCCAATGGCTTGTTAAGGGGCTTGTTAAGGGGATGCTAGTTAGTGCCCACCTCTGGATCTGGATTAGTGCTATTAATCAATACTGATATTATTAAGTACTAACATGCTAAAATTGACCTTACATTAAACTAACCTGCCCCAAAAGGCCCCCAAAGACCCTTATGATAACACTGATTGGCTGCCGTAAAACAGTGACCTGACCTCAGTGGCCTGACTGCTAAGATCAATTGAGCTTCAGATTGCGATTAAAAAGATACGTTTCAACAGTTTCTGCTCGTTAATCTGACATACATTTCATGCTGTAAGAGGTAATGTGTGGCTCTGGCCACTCCCAGTTGGGCTTGGATGGCTTGAAGGATATATGAGTCATTGCGACTGACTTTCCGCTTTGCGACTTTCTTATGAAATTGAGCGGCTGACGACTGCAGCACCTTTTTTCTCTGCAGCTTTCGGCGCAGGTTGTGTCACTGTGTCACTGTGAGAGTGAGACAAAAGAAAATTAACCCCCAGCATTTTGGGTTTAAGGCTTAAGACACAGTGACGCAACCCAGTCAGCGCTTAGTTCTCCCCGCTCTCCATCGCTGTATGGTGACGTCATGGGCTGAGTCTGAAACTATCAGGTGACTTCTTCTTTCGGAGTGGGGTCAAGAACATGCTTCTTCACACTACTGTGGTGCACTCTTCACCTCTATTCCAGCTTCCATTCTTTCCAGGAGACTCACTTTCAGGTTCTTGAGTAAATCTGTAGACACTCCTCCAAAGCTCAGTCTGAGAAGCTGGTTAGATTTTCTGAACTAATCAAACCCATTCAGTGGTGCTGAGGTCTGGACTCTGGGGTGGTCAGCCCATTGTCCAGCTTCTTTGTTTGATGTGTCCGTCTCCTTTTCTCAGTGAGGTTCTTCTTGATCAGCTTCTTGAAAGTGTTTTTAACCTAATCATTTTCAGTGCAGCATCCTAATAAAACGTCTTTATTTATCTGTTAGATGCGTTAAAGTGCTTCAGGCCTTTAAACCTTATTTTTTCCATCATTGAGCTTACTTTTATTAAGCAGTATTAAGAATTATTAAGGGCAACTCCACTGATTTTTCAAAATTTCTACAAAAATAAACAATAAAGGTGTAAACAAAGTCATTCAGAGTGGTTTGAGTGAAATGCTTTGCTGTACCAACTTACCTACTCAGAATAGCTCACAGTGGTGCTGGTAGGAACCAGACGTCCACCTCTAAAAGCTCCCTCCCAGAAAGATCTTACATGAAATGGTTATGAATTCACTGCCTGATGAGCGAGGCGTTGTTTTAGGATAGCTTTGAGATAATATTTTGCACTAAAACGTAAATAGTTTTTAATACGTTCATGATGGACGGGTACATGTAGGGCGTGGTTAAAATAGTCCCCAAAGAAAACTTTCATATTAATTATTGTTAATATTAATTATCATCAGCATGCCATATAAACTCAGAAGACTCGTGTGGGTTCACCGGTGGTTCTGGATAGTAAATAAAATGCCTCTATTTGTGTTGTAGACATTGAGACCCCTGGTTCCCATCACCACCACTGTAAAGTAAGGCCTCTTTCTAAAGCAGTGTCTCCCATTGAACCCCTCTGAATGACACTGTTTACGTCTCAGCGACTGAACCATGTAGACTTTTCTGAAAAATTGGTGGAATTCCCCTTTGAGACCTATTAATGGCAAACTAGTGGTGAACTACCGGGTTCTTTATGTAGTTGGGGGAGGAACCGCAGTGAGATCCCACAGATCCTGTTATGCAGACAAAGTGGGCAGTTTTAGGAGATAAAGATCCGCTGAGCCGATCAGAAGGATTGGCTAATATGTCGGAGAGCTCGGGCCGCCCAGACGCACACATTCATTTGGATTTTATGAAGTAGAGACAGCGAGTCATCTTGAGCCGCACTTTACACTTCCTGTTCTCACTTCCCACCCTCGTATCACTTCCTGTTGCGTATGGGTGGGTGAAGACTACGACACTGTGAGATGTGTGCAGTGCTACATGGCCTTTAGCTGAACTGCACACTCCACTCTTCGGCCTTAGTGATCACCTAATCAGTAATACACCTGTATTTATTCCTTCAGCCAGTGATGCTGTGAGTGAAGGCATCAGCTGTCTCCGTTGGTTTTGCTACATTATCTCATGAATTTACGTTTTAAAGAGAACGTGAACGTTATTTACTCTCAGCTCCACCTTTAAAGCAAAATATGGAAAGTTTCTCGTTTTTTTATCTGTACTTTTTCCCTTATTTACAGACCACTTGCATTAGGGATGTGCACTTCGGTCAAATTCCATGTACAAATTTGTAAGACATTTTTCAGAAAATATCCAAATAATATTCCCTCTAATAATAAAACAAAACAACAAACAAACAAACAAACAACAAAACACTGGACACCACCAGAGATAATGGCTCTGTATTGTCTCCTGATAGCAAGAGGATGCTGGACCACTGTTGGCCCGCTGATGACAGAGCTGGTGGTCCACTGGTGTTGTGCTCAGTGCTCAGTGCGGAATATTAGACAAAATTCCACGGATCATCGCTCATTCTCCACTCACAGTCCAATTTACTTATTTGTCCTTCCTACTTTTCTTTAATTACACTTTGTGATTTAGATTTTAATCAAATACAGTGTCAAACTTTTCTATAAAATCATTTTATATTAGGCCTTTTTGCTCTCAGTTGTTTGTAAAATTTGTCTTAGTTTATTTTCTCAAATTGAACTTTATGTGCATTTAAAATCTTTTTGAGGAGATTAAAAGAGAGGTAGAGCTTTTAAGCAGGAAAGGATTCTGGGTGGTTTGAGGGTCATCAGGGTCTCTACTGTGTTAAGACCCAAATCCATAGTAGGTGACTTGGTTTGAAATTTACACCAAGACAGGCAAAAATCTAAAGTCTTCAAGATAAACAGACAAATGCTAACCAGCCCAGTCATGTCATAACAGCATAGCAGGATAGTGAGGAGTTAGTTAGGAGATACCAAAGGAAGTTCTTCCAGGATGTTTCCATGTGCTACTGATGCGCTTTGTGCTATCTGCTAACCAGCACCAGAGAAACCAGCTTTGTGGAGCTTCTCCCAGTGTGTGGTAGCCTTTAGCCGGCTGCAGTAGCATTTCTCTTTCCTGTACTGGACTAAATAGAAGAGACCAAAATGACCAAAATGTCAAATTCAGGTGGAGTGTAGAGACACGTCATAGGCTACGTTCACATTAGCAGGTTGATTTTTTGTCCTAATGCGACTCAGATCTGATGTCTTCAGAGCTATGTGGACACATAAATCTCATCTTTTCAAATCCAGACAGACAGACAGATACTTTATTAATCCCGAAGGAAACGTAGCAGCCAGTAGCAGACGCACAACACAGTACAGTAACCATAAAAGGGTGTAAACATATAACAGGAAGAATAAATATAAAGATCCTCCCCACAGGCAGATATACAGAAAAATACAACAGCCTGTAATAAGATCTACAACCTGAGACTAAAGACGCAGGGCAGTAATGAACGTACGAGCAGGGACAGGTAACGGCGTATAACGACCCCTGAATGAATAAATATTTGCAGATATTGGTACCAAAATAAAGTGTCCAGTGTGGAATGTCCAGATGTGCAAGATGCACAAGCAAGGTGTCCAGATGTGCAGATGGATAAAGAAACATAAGATTAAGCATGAGATATAAGACCTCATTAAGCATGAGATATAAGACCTCATTAGGCATGAGATATAAGACCTCATTAAGCATGAGATATAAGACTTCACTAGGCATGAGATATAAGACCTCATTAGGCATGAGATATAAGACCTCATTAAGCATGAGATATAAGACCTCATTAGACATGAGATATAAGACCTCATTAGGCATGAGATATAAGACCTCATTAAGCATGAGATATAAGACCTCATTAGACATGAGATATAAGACCTCATTAGGCATGAGATATAAGACCTCATTAAGCATGAGATATAAGACCTCATTAGACATGAGATATAAGACCTCATTAAGCATGAGATATAAGACCTCATTAGACATGAGATATAAGACCTCATTAAGCATGAGATATAAGACCTCATTAGACATGAGATATAAGACCTCATTAGACATGAGATATAAGACCTCATTAAGCATGAGATATAAGACCTCATTAGACATGAGATATAAGACCTCATTAGACATGAGATATAAGACCTCATTAGACATGAGATATAAGACCTCATTAAGCATGAGATATAAGACCTCATTAAGCATGAGATATAAGACCTCATTAGACATGAGATATAAGACCTCATTAGACATGAGATATAAGACCTAATTAGGCATGAGATATAAGACCTCATTAGGCATGAGATATAAGACCTCATTAGACATGAAATATAAGACCTCATTAGACATGAGATATAAGACCTCATTAAGCATGAGATATAAGACCTCATTAGACATGAGATATAAGACCTCATTAAGCATGAGATATAAGACCTCATTAGACATGAGATATAAGACCTAATTAGGCATGAGATATAAGACCTCATTAGGCATGAGATATAAGACCTCATTAGACATGAGATATAAGACCTCATTAGGCATGAGATATAAGACCTCATTAGGCATGAGATATAAGACCTCATTAGACATGAGATATAAGACCTCATTAGGCATGAGATATAAGACCTCATTAGACATGAGATATAAGACCTCATTAAGCATGAGATATAAGACCTCATTAGACATGAGATATAAGACCTCATTAGGCATGAGATATAAGACCTCATTAGACATGAGATATAAGACCTCATTAAGCATGAGATATAAGACCTCATTAGGCATGAGATATAAGACCTCATTAGGCATGAGATATAAGACCTCATTAGACATGAGATATAAGACCTCATTAGACATGAGATATAAGACCTCATTAGACATGAGATATAAGACCTCATTAGGCATGAGATATAAGACCTCATTAGGCATGAGATATAAGACCTCATTAGACATGAGATATAAGACCTCATTAGACATGAGATATAAGACCTCATTAAGCATGAGATATAAGACCTAATTAATTGACGTTACTGAGTAGGAGGAGTCATTTCAGGATCATTCGCATTAATCACAGATTTTGAATCACTTGAACCATCCTGGTCAGAGAGATCGGACTTGAGCAGTGAGGCTTGTAATGTGAACGTACCCGTAGTTCTTCAATATGAGAACATGTAATGTTATTAAACGACGTGGTTTAGAATAAAAGCACAGATGCTAACCGCGTGTCTTCTTCTCAGCTACCGTTACTAGTCATCATATTTCTCCTCCCACCTTTTAGCTGGGAATCCATGAGCTTGTGAAGAGCTGGAAAGCTGAGAACAAACAGAACTTTAACTGACCGGTGTGAGGGACACCAGCTCCGTGGGGCTTCTCCCCCAGTGCGTGGTCTTTAGCCTTTACTCTTTATCCGGCTGCAGGAGTCTTTCTTTGTTTCCTTCACTGGAATAAACAGGTCCAGTTTTCCAAAAGCTTGTTAGATCATCTTAACTGGTGGAGAGAGAGCTCAGTGTAATGTTCATTCTATGATTTAGGAATCGTCTTGGTGCTAAGATGCTTTCAGGAGACCCAGCCTAGATAATAAGCTCTCACTGCTCTCTGATGGAGTATAGAGCTCAGACGTCTCATGGCATCTTAAATAAGAGAGCACAATGTTAGAAGAAGCTAATTTGCCTTTAATAAGTTCAAATTTAATGTTCAATTTTTACACTTTCATCAATATTTAAAACTCAAAGAATATGATGATGCTAAATGGTGGGCAAGCCTCATGACGTCCAGTTAGAGCTGGGCAATAAGGTAGAATGTAATCACAATACATCAAGAAGTTTTTGATCATAAATAATATTTATTATTATTTTTTTTTTTAACCTGACCAGTTAGAACGGACAAAGAAGTGACATTTTTTTAAATACTGTCAAAAACTATGAATCCAATGATTTATATTATACATTTGACACTGAGTATGTTTACATGC
>NC_051237.1:28490795-28513295 GCF_015220715.1 Pygocentrus nattereri | reverse complement strand
TAAATATGATTAGTGAAAGAGTGGGTTGCTCTCAGGAGCTCAGTAAATTCCAGCATGATACCCTGATAGGATGCCACCTGTACAACAATTCCAGTCATGAAATTTCCTCACTACGAGTCTGGGTTTGGCGGTTGCCAGGAGACGGTACTTGTCTGACTGCATTGTGCCGAATGTAAAGTTTGGTGGAGGGGGGATCATGGTGTGGGGTGTTTTTCAGGAGTTGGGCTCGGCCCCTTAGTTCCAGTGAAAGAGATTTTGGACAATTTCACGCTCCCAACTTTGTGGGAACAGTTTGGGGACGGCCCCTTCCTGTTCCAACATGACTGCGCACCAGTGCACAAAGCAGGTCCATAAAGACGTGGATGAGCCAGTTTGGTGTGGAAGAACTCGACTGGCCTGCACAGAGTCCTGACCTCAACCCCATAGAACACCTTTGGGATGAATTAGAGCGGAGACTGTGAGCCAGGCCTTCTCGTCCAACATCAGTGTCTGACCTCACAAATGTGCTTCTGGAAGAACGGTCAGAAATTCCCATAAACACTCCTAACCCTTGTGGAAAGCCTTCCCAGAAGAGTTGAAGCTGTTATAGCTGCAGAGGGTGGGCCGACATCATATTAAACCCAATGGACTAAGAATAGGACGTCACTCAAGTTCATATGCGTGTGAAGCCAGACGACCGAATACTTTTGGAAATATAGTATACATATAGTATAGCACCTATGCTGCATCTGTTATTTCTGACATCTTTTCACAGCTCTGTCATAAGTGAGGTTTTCTGAGTGAGCTTTAATGTGGAGGTGTTGATGCAGAGGGTGAGAGATGAGCAGTCTGTGAGCTGCAGTCTTGCACCTTTAGGTGTTATTACATCATTTCCTTAAAGCATAAATCCAAACTCCACCTCCTCCTTATTCAGCAGTGAACGCGGGTCCTGTCTGCCCCTGAGCCCATGTGGACGAGGTCATTTTTACTGAATGTGAAAAGCTGTGTTTATGAACATGCTGCCATTAGACGAGTTTAGCTGAGTCTATCTTCTGTGTCATTTGATTTTGGGGCAATAGGAAATATGGCTTTACAGAGAATTAGAACTGTTACACAGTCCTCTTCAGAAGTCAGAGACCACCCTTCACTTATTTATTTCCAGTCAGTAATAGTTACTCATTTTTCAGGAGATATTTCTGAAGAGATTAGATGTAAGGTAAGTGAAAAAACAGGTGTTTCTGGAACTGGAGTTCAAAAAATTATTAAAAGCTACAGAGAAAATGGGCCTCCTAACAACCACCTGGAAGACCTGGTAGACACCAAACCTGCCCCCATCAGATAAACAGCACTGAAAGCTTTGATCTCTGAGAGAGAGGAGAAGATCAAGCTGCTTCAGATCTGAAAACATCCACAGGTGTTTCTGTCCATCCTTCCACTGTGAGAAGACCACTCAGCGCTGTGGGTCTGAAAGGACGTGTAGATGATCAAGAAGAACCTCACTGAGAAAAGGAGACGGACACACCAAACAAAGAAGCTGGACAATGGACCGACCACGCCAGAGTCCAGACCTCAGCACCACTGAATGGGTTTGATTACTTCAGAAAATGATCAACCAGCTGCTGTGACTGATCCACTCCGACCAGCGCAACACACAGTAACACACCAGCACCACGTCAGTGTTACTGCAGTGCTGAGAATGACCCAACACCCAAACAGTACCTGCTCTGTGAGGGTCCATGGGGGTCCTGACCACTGAAGAACAGGGTAACAGAGTATCAGAGAAACAGATGGACTACAGTCTGTAACTGTAGAACTACAGAGTGCAGCTAAACGGTCAGTGGAGCTGATAAAGTGGACAGTGAGCGTAGAAACGAGGAGGTGGTCAGAACGTTACGCCTGTATTTCATTCGTGTGGAAATGTGGAGACGCACATTTCAATTACGTGAATTCAGTGTAGAAATAACTTCTGTCTCTCTCCCTCAGTCTCGAGTCGTCCAGCAGCAGGAGGGAGAGAGGAACTTTCACTCTTTCTATCAGGTGAGACTCGCTGGTCGTGGTACAAATTGAATAGGGGATAAAATTGGGTCGTTGTGTATTTGGACCAAATGATCACATAGTGTATGTATATTATACAAAATGTGGGTGCCCCTGGTCAACTCACACTTGTTGATTTTGCACGTGTAAATAAGTGAAAACATCCTCTACACGACACACTTCTACATAATTACTGCGTACTTGATGAAATTAAGTTACTTTTGCGTATGACTATTTCTACAGTACTGTAGTTTCACTGTAGTGTTATTGTAATATTTTGCGTATTCTAGGCAAAGATATGAAGATATAATCAGAATAACACAGCAGTGATCAGTGATTCAGCAGACTGAGTGACCCAAACCGGCCCCACTGAGCGGTCAGTGATTTTTAAGCTAAATGTGATGTGACTGTTTTGTGTGAGCAGTTGTTGCGCGGAGGATCTGATGAGCTGCTGAAGTCTCTGCACCTGAGCAAAGATCCCACAGACTACACCTACACCAGCCCGGGAGCCTCCGTCTCTACTGTAAGCTTTTAACCTCCGTTGATTGCATGTACTATAATTATAATAATAACAACAACAAAAATAGTCGGAACTTGTAAGGAAGATTTGAGAACGTATCCCTTTAGCTTAGCGTTTAATTAAAATTCTACATCTCTTTGGTATTGATTTAATAATTGGATCTGTATTATTGTTTGATATGATTTTAAATTAATAATCATAGATTCTTCTGTCACTGTTAAGCTTTATCACCTGTCTGTAAAGCACTTTGAGTTGCCACCAGTGTGATAAGTGCTCTATAAATAAAGATATTATCATTATTATTATTATTGTATTATTAATCATATGAATCTTACCATTAATAACGATCGTTATCATTTTAAAGTATAAGTTAAACTTAAAAAATATATAGCAGCTTAGAAAATGGATGGATGGATGGATGGATGGATGGATGGATGGATGGATGGATGGATATAATATAATATAATATAATATAATATAATATAATATAATATAATATAATATAATAATAATATAATATAATATAATATAAAATATTAATCTTTCTCACTCTCTCTCTCTGTCTGTCTTAGTCGTCCTCTGATGACCGTTCCTGTCACCGAGCGGTCATGGGAGCGCTGAAGGTCATTGGTTTCAGTGAGGAGGAGGTCAGCTCCGTCTATAAAATCCTCAGCACCATCCTGCACCTGGTCAGTAAAAGCAGGACACACCACTCCACTGCTAAGAGATCCAGACCAAAATCTGATCCACAGTTTTCAAACCATGTTTGGTATATTTAGGATACTTTATATAATCTTAATATGTTTTCTTATTAGTTTTAATCATTTATGCTCTGGGCTCTAATACGGCTACACAATTCCGGTCCTGGACTTAAGTTTAAGTCTTTGCTGAATCCTTAGCTACAATATTTAGTATTAATCTATACTTTTACTAAATTTGGTTGCACCACAAATCTGTAAGTTGTTTATTAACTAGTAACTAAGTTAATTAATTAATAGTTATAAACTAGCTAACTAATACGTTGGTCGCTTTAACATGACGATAACACGTTCAGAACCCGGGCCCGAACGCACGTCAGCTGTCCTGACTTTTTCAGTGGACTAAATTAAATAAAATATTCAGCACAGAAGAGAACAATGTGTACAAGTTACACTGAATCAAGCTCATTATCTACAGCCACTGTCTGTTTATTCTTTAATAAACCACACATGCAGCTTTTCAAACGACGGGTTCTGGCTGACCGGCTGGAGCTGGAGCCGTGGCCGTTTAGCTTCATGGTCATAGTTTAAACGAGGACGATCATTACAGCTGAAAGTAAAACCTCAGTGTGTAACGTTTAGAATTTTTTAGCTCTTCTTTCTTGCTTTTTTCTTGGTTTCTGATGGCTTCCCCACCACTTACACCTGCTCAGGTGGGGTGTAAATGTTTAGTAACTACTAAGCTCAGTATTAAAACTAGTCTGTGGTGCATCCTGTTCTGATTTAGTGACGCGTAAACCACAACTTGGTAAACTCTTACGTTACAACTAGCCAACATTTGAACTTGCAACCAGCCACTGGGGGCAGTGTTTAGCACAGCTGGGACGTTTCCCTCCTCAAACACACCCACTAAACCTGGCAGTTAACAAACAGGTGTAAACAAGTGTGTTGGAGCAGGTAAATCAGCAAACTGTGCCGTGAAATCAGCAAATCCAGGACCGGAGCTGTGCACCTCTGATCTGGTATAAACTGATGCTACTGCCTACTGAGACTAAATAAGATCTGTCTCTTCCTTTGATTCCTGTTGTTGATTTTAGGGGAACCTGCACTTTGAGACTGATGGAGAGTCTGTCCAGGTGGTGGGAGGAGACTCAGTGCGGCACATCTCTGAGCTGACCGATACTGAACCAGAAAGTGTTAATAAGGCGCTGCTTTACCGCACTGTGGCCACTGGGGGCGGAGAGGTCATCGAGAAAGGTCACAGCGAGCAGGAGGCCAGCTATGGACGAGATGCTTTCGCCAAGGTGCGGTGCTGTCAGATCTCACCACAGTATGTTTCCCTAAAGGAACAGCAGCCACACCCAAACAGCAATACAACAAACAAATAAGAGATGAATTCATACTGGTGCTCGGACGTGTTGCTAATGCTGATGTGTCAGAGTGCAAATCAATGTATCAAAAACATCATTTCCATTTGCGTCATTTTTACTTTACTTTGTGTAATTTGAAATTTCAGACTGACAGAAATGGACCAAAATTAATTTTTAAATCAGCTTTTAGACGTTAAGAATGTTCTTTTTGCTTCTATTTAACTATTTAAGGCCACCGCACTCTGGATGATTGTGCCAGTGCAGTGTCTCATAGCTTCAAGTAGCAGAGCGCTACAGAGCACTATGCACTGCAGTGAGAGTGCTAGTAAACGTTAAGCTCACATTAATCTGTACACACTACTCATATATCGCTGATGTCGGAAGAAAACCTCGTATCTCCATTTCTCACTTTGCGTTCTTGACTGAATCTGAAAATTCCTGTTGCCCTTTACATTGTGTGTAAATTTCATGATGAAAGGACTGAAAGAAATGGCTCCACTGACTTCATTAAAGTAAAGTAACCTACCGTTATGAAACTGAAGATATGAGCTGAAGGTCAGACTGGTAGCATTCGCCTGGTGTCTGGTCCCCTTTCGGTGCAGCGCCGACAGCGATGAGCTCTATAAAATCCCCTTCGTGTGTGAGAGCTGCACACTGCAGAACGTCATCAAAACAACACAGCTCATCTTCTTCATTTGGATCTCACTGCATAGCATTATTAGTCAACGCTGCCCCCTCAAGTTAAAGGCCACTCCACCCGGACCCCCTTTTAAAATCAACTAGAGGTTACAGGGCAATTAGCTACACAGTACAAGTGCCCTCCAGCTGCCTAGCTGCTGTATTTAAGATGATAGGAATAAATGATGTAGGTTCACTGATAAAATCCACCTGAAGTAGAACTACAACACTGTCAGATGGATGACTACACATTTCCAGGGTTACACTACACCCATTTTCAAGGGTAAGCTACATCTTCTCTATAGTTACATTGCACCCACTTCAGTGGCTGCACTACATCATTTCTATAGATACACCACATCCATTTCTATGGTTACACCACATCCATTTCTATGGTTACACTACATCCATTTCTATGGTTACACCACATCCATTTCTATGGTTACACTACATCCATTTCTATGGTTACACCACATCCATTTCTATGGTTACGCTACATCCATTTCTATGGTTACACCACATCCATTTCTATGGTTACACCACATCCATTTCTATGGTTACGCTACATCCATTTCTATGGTTACACCACATCCATTTCTATGGTTACGCTACATCCATTTCTATGGTTACACCACATCCATTTCTATGGTTACACCACATCCATTTCTATGGTTACGCTACATCCATTTCTATGGTTACACCACATCCATTTCTATGGTTACACCACATCCATTTCTATGGTTACGCTACATCCATTTCTATGGTTACGCCACATCCATTTCTATGGTTACACCACATCCATTTCTATGGTTACGCTACATCCATTTCTATGGTTACACCACATCCATTTCTATGGTTACGCTACATCCATTTCTATGGTTACACCACATCCATTTCTATGGTTACACCACATCCATTTCTATGGTTACGCTACATCCATTTCTATGGTTACGCTACATCCATTTCTATGGTTACACCACATCCATTTCTATGGTTACGCTACATCCATTGCTATGGTTACACCACATCCATTTCTATGGTTACACCACATCCATTTCTATGGTTACGCTACATCCATTTCTATGGTTACACCACATCCATTTCTATGGTTACACCACATCCATTTCTATGGTTACGCTACATCCATTTCTATGGTTACGCTACATCCATTTCTATGGTTACACCACATCCATTTCTATGGTTACCCTACAATTCTGTGCAAAAAAAGAACCAACCCCAAAATATATTAAAGCAGTAAGCTGTGAGAGGCCGTGGGTTACTGCGATTTTATCATGGTGAAGGGTATTCGTTGGCACGACTCAAGGTGGAGTAAAACTCCCTTCCCTGTGACAAAATCACAGTAAGCCACTGACTTGAGAGGCTTATTGCTTTTATAAAACAGTGGCCAACATTAAATATATTAAAACACACAATGTTTAGATGTTTGTTATTATTAATAATAATCAACATAAATAAGTATTCCACCAAGAAATGTAGTTCCTTTACAGTACAGTATCATTGCTAAACAACCACGGACTGAATGAGGAGAAGAATGTTTGGTAAACAGATTTTTAATAAAATGGTCTTTACTGGTGGTTCTGGCTGCTCAGAGTCCAGATTTAAAGCCTATAGAGAAAATTTAGTCTCACACTAAACACAAACTAGCTCTGCACTGCTTTCCAACTGTTTGCCGAGTGGAACAGCATTGACTCCGTCTGCTAACCCTAACACACAAAACTGTACACCCATGCGTATGATCACTCTGCACCCATTTCTGAGGTGATGCTACACCCAATTCTACAGTTACAGTACGCCCATTCTATGGTTACACTGCACCCATTTCCGTTGTTACAGTACACCCATTAATGCGGTTCTGAAAACAAAACTACGGCCTTTTTTAATAGCTACCAAAATGAATGCTTAGCAAAATGAACCAGCGACTAAAAGGCCCACATATACACGACATATCATTCCTGAATGGAGAATTCCAAGTCCAGGAGGGCCAGTGTCCTGCTCAGTCTGCTGGTTTTCCTGCTTCAACACACCTGATTCAACTCATCACCAGGTTTCGTAGATGTTTGAGCAGAAAAATCACAAAGCTGTGCTGGATGTCGGCCCTCCAGGGCCGGAACGGAAGAACCCGGCGCTAACACTGGATTTCTTTTGTTTTTTCTTTAAAGGGTCAGTAGTTCACAGTTTCCACCATAATTTACATCTTTCCCCTCAGCAGTCTTCCTATTCCCATCAGGGTTTGGTTGACAGGTACGCTGCTGTCTGTCTTCTTTCCGAACAGGAAACATTTCAGCATGCTCTCACTACCCTGAGCCTTTCCGTTTGCAGTTCTTTTTATAAGCTGAGGAAGTAAGTAAGCAGGTGTCGTGTGACGCGTTGCTGCCTCTAACTCTCTGTTTGTGTGTCTGCAGGCTCTGTATGAGCGACTGTTTGCATGGATAGTTGGGCGAATCAACAGTGTGATAGAGGTGAAGAACTACAATCCGGCACTGCATGGTAAAAACACGGTCATAGGAGTGCTGGACATTTACGGCTTTGAGATATTTGACAATAACAGGTCAGTACCAGCAAGTATTAGAGGTATTTTTGCTATTACACTTATCTTTGTCACTAAAATGATGTCCTGTGAGACTCTAATTACTGTTTAACTGTTGTTTAACTTATATAACAATCTACTGAATAAAGGGCTGAATTAATGTGACTCAAATGCATAGATCATTTCCACATGAGTAACATACTGTATTATACATCAACACAACTGTGCCGTTAAGGTTTGATTGTATTTGGAAATATTTGTGTTAATGTAATATATTTCTCTCCTCTAGTTTTGAGCAGTTCTGCATTAACTACTGCAATGAGAAGCTTCAGCAGCTCTTCATTGAGCTCATCCTGAGACAAGAGCAGGAGGAGTATCACAGAGAGGGCATCACCTGGCAACATGTGAGAACTTACCTAAACGAACATATATATGTATATATATATATATATATATACCACACACTATATGGACAAAAGTATTGGGGCACACCTCCTAATTATTGAGTTCAGGTGTTTCAGCCACACTCATTGCTAACAGGAAAACATTAAGCATACAGACTTGCAGCCTCCATAGACAAACACTGGACAGTGGGTCCTACTGATGAGTTCAGTGACTGTAAACATGGAGCTGTCATAGGAAGCTGCCTCTGCCACAAGTCAGAAATTTCTGTCCTGCTAGATCTGCCCCAGACACCTGTTAGTGCTATTGTTGTGAAATGGAAGCAGCTAGGAGCAACAACAGCTCAGCCATGAAGTGTTAGCCCACGCAAACTCACAGAGTGAGGCCGCCGAGTACTGAATCGCACGGTTCCCTGACCAAGCAGCTACACACAAGCCTACAGTAGCACCAGTACTAGACTCTGGAGCGGTGTAAACATATTCTGTGGACTGATGAATCACGCTTCTCTGTCTGTCAGTCTGATGGGTGAGTCTGGGTTTGGCGAATGCCAGGAGAACGTTACCTGCCCGACTGCACTGAGCCAGTGGATTTAGAATGGGACTCATAAAAGCTCCTGTAGGTATAACGTGTAGTGTCCCAATACTTTTGTCCATGTAGTGTACGTATGTTTGTCTGTGTGTATATGCACTTGGCCAATATTGAACTTTGAATATATCACATATTTTGGTGAGTTAATTTTATTTGTGTACTTATTTAATTTATTTACATGATTTTAATATTAATTATGTTTGTGTGGTCACTTTGGGTGGGCCAAGGCCCGCTGGGCACAATCAAACGCTGACACTGAGGGAATGCTCTACATCTGCGTTTATGTTTGATTGTCTGATCAGATCCATTGCATTTTTATCTCATTGATCTGGACAGATTGACTACTTCAATAACCAGATCATCGTGGATCTGGTGGAACAGCCCCATAAGGGCATCATCTCCATCCTGGATGAGGCGTGTCTGACGGCAGGAAAAGTTACAGACACCGTTTGCTTGGACAGCATGAACCACAAACTCGGACAGCATCCTCACTATACGTCCCGCAAGGTATGACCACATGATGGTTTCTCAGTCTCTCTGAATTGAAACTTGTTGGTAACTGTTTTATAGTTTAATTTAAGTTGGCCGTCTCACTCTCATAGTAGATTAACAGATTAACAGGTCCAATTGACACATGTCCTGACTAATCGCTGTGTGTAGTGTGTTGAAGCTCACTGCTTTATTGGCACATTGTTTTTAGTCTTTTATCCTTATAATGACTACAAAGTATATACTGGACCATATGTTGTCTGGACCAGTACACTAGTATTGGTGTCAGTCAACCAGTGCTGGTTCTTCCTGTACCCAAGCATGACCTCATATTTCATAGTTATTTATTAGAAATGCATCTTACATACTGAGTGCAGGGTACCCCAACGATTCATGACGTGCATGCTCACATGAGTGTAACTGTAATGCCGGGGGGTGATGATGAGGTGGATGCATACGCTGAGAAAAGTGAGATTTATTAGGGGCAAATCGGTCCAGGGTCAGAGAGCCAACACGGGTAGATCGGGGAACAGACATGAGGAAAATAAACACAGACTAAACACACAGCAGAAGTCAGAAGAAACAAGACCAAACAATATAATACATACCACGCAAAGACCAACCAACTAACAGGGCAAAATACAGGGCTTAAATACAGAAGCTATGAGGGTTAACAAGACACAGTTGGATAACAGGTGAGAACAATCAAGGGCGGAGTCTAGAAACAAGGGGGCAGGACCAAGAAGAAACAAAACAAGGAATCACATGGACAAGACCAAAAAAAAAAAAAGCACATAGAGGACTGGGAGGGGCCAATCGTTATTTTTAAATTGCAACAGACTTGACAGGAAGGTTTCGAAGTCAGTGCCGTTTATTGTTGCAGTGCTCCACCAAGCAACCATCATAACCAACTAAACCTATTATGCTTTAAGCGTGTTTTTATACAACCCCAGTTCCAAAGAAGTTAGGAAAACATGTGAAGTAATAATAAGAGCATTAAGTCATCACTAATTGTGTTCAACCTGTATTAAACATATGACAACAATTAAAACAGGTGATATTTAATGTTTTACCTTATGAACGCCATTGTTTTATGTAAATAGATGCTCATTCCAAATGTGATGCCTGCAAAACATTCCAAAAACGTTGGTTGGGATGGGAGCATGTTTACCGCTGAGTTAAAGAATTGAATTGAGAACCGTTCGTCTCTGTGTTTGCACACTGTGAAATTAGATCTCTGCATTTAACCCATCCGTGCAGTGAAACACCCACATACACACACTAAGGCGGAGGATTTTCCGAAGACATGGTCAAAAACCAGGCATAGGTCAGGACCAGCACAGATCAGAACAAGTCCAAAGGGAGAAGGCAAAAACAAAGTCAGAAAGTACTGAAATAAAGTCCAGTTAACAGTCAGACAATGCACTGAAAATAATCTCAGTAGCTCTAGAAATAGAAGCAGTACCTTCAGTTAACCAAAAAACCCTGGGCTTGGGCTACGTTCACATTTCAGGCCTCATTGCTCAAGTCTGATCTCTCTCGATGGTTCACACTCGTTCACATAAGTGACTGAAATCTGTCACTTATGTGGACAAACTGGCGTCCTGAAATGACAAATTCTACTCAGTACCGTCACGTGACTGAATCACTGCATCATCAGCACAAACTAACGAGCAGAACGAGCTTCGCTGAGAAGATCATTAACTCTGATCAGCTCTCAGCTTCATTATTAGAGCCAGACGGAGGAGAAGAAGGTGAGATGAGCTGCTTTTACAGGCTTTAACGTCTATTTGGCGCTGTTGCCATGGTAACGCTGAATGATGCTGTGTCCACACAGATCTGACTCGCATTAAGGCAAAACATTTGGATTTGTCCTACTTCAACCTGGTAATGTGACTGTAGCTTAAAGACTATCTAAAAGATCACATGAAACAAGAATGGCATGTGGTGTCCACAGAAGAATCATTCGTGGACTGAAGACACAAACTGATCTGGCTTTAAACGCTTTTCTGTTATAGGAGTCGTCTGTGCAGCTGAACAGGGCCTGTTGTTCTATTTTCAATAGGAGACAGTTCTGCACTGCAGGAGGGCCAGTCTTGCACCCGCACCCTCTGGTTATGCAGCTATGCTGCTGTAACGCGTGCAGAATGTGGCTTGGGGTTAACATGTTGAAATAAGCATGGCTGTCCCTACATAACACATGTCTAGGAGGCAGCATATGTTTCTGTAAAATGTGTTGAGTGGTAATTTTGCTTTCACATTAATAAACCCAAGCAGGTTTTAGATGTTTTTTGGACATTGCCTGGTAAATTGCCTCATCCCACATTTTTGGAACATATTGCAGGCCTCAGTTTCAGAATGAGTTTATATTAACAAAAAAATAGTGAAGCCGGTAAGATAAAGCATTAAATACCTCATTATGGTCCTGTTTTGGAAGTGCTACTGCTTGTAGTGGCACTCTACCTCCACAGGGTATAAAAGGCTACATCCGTTAACACGAGTGTATTTGCATGCACCACTTAGTATTGGCTGCATTTTAGTGATGTGCTAATGTAAAGCTGGGGAGCAACGAGGAGGCGGACGCATATACGAAGAGAAGCCAGATTTATTAGGGGCAAATCCAGATTCAGGGTCAAAACGGTCCAGGGTCAGAGAGCCAATACGGAGAGAATGAGGGACAGACATTACAGAAAAGGAAAACAGGCTAAACAAGCAACGGAGAACAAACACCAAACGATACGATACAATACAGAACAAAGACCAGCAAACAACTAGGGAAAAACACAGGGCTTAAATACAGAGAGAATGAGGGTTAACAAGACACAGGTGGTACAATTAAGGGCAGGGTCTGGAAACAAGGGGGCAGGACGGAAGGAAGCGAAACAAAAGCACATGGAGGACTGGGAGTGGCCAATCGTGACAGCTAAATGTTGTGGACAGACTTCCTAAATGGGAAGATCTCCTATTTTGGGCCTGTTTAAAAACTGCAGTCTATCATGTCTAAGCTACATAAATAAAGGAGGGTGTCGCACTGTGTTTTACTGAATCTTAAACACAGGAGAGCGTTTTTCCCAGTGCAGGGTTTCACTGTACTGACTGTACAATCAGACGTTTTGCAGAGCTACAAACACTCATTTGCTTCCATCTATTGCGAGCTACAGTAAATAACGAGAGACGTGCAATATTAATGATATGTGATAGATTATGGAACATGGACTGTAGAGCATGTGTTTGGTGCACCTGTTGTCATGTGCAGAGGTGGGGCGAGTGGCCTAAATCAGTACTGAGGTAAACGTATTGATACTTGCATATGTAGAATGTTTCACTACATCCAGTATTTATCAGCATCGTAACTGAAGATTGTGCAGCTGTTTTTTGTTTTTAGATTTTTTTTTTTTGGTCTAAAATGCAAAGCCCCAAACATTTTAAAATTAAACACAAAAATTGAAATTAGTGACTAAATATGAATGACCAAAATATAACAGGGTAAAAGGTTCCTTTACTCACTTTAGTCGGAGTAAAAATATTATGATTTAAAAATACCTAGAAGAGTAAAAATCTATATCTAAATCAGTATTTTACTTAAGTACATGTACTTGAGTGAATGTAACTAGTTACTACTCCCCTCTGATGTCCTTAGCATGTGGCCTAACTGCATTTCGTCAATCAGCCAGACGCATTTTTTGTAACAGTGTTTTGTCCCACTACTTTTGGAGGTGTTCAGATCCATGATGGGAGGATTCCTTTGGTGTAATTGCGCTTATGATTAATGTCCACAAAAGTGTATGTATCCACTATATATATATATATATATATATATATATATATATATGTGTGTGTGTGTGTGTGTGTGTGTATGCATATATGCTATATTTTCAAAAGTTTTCACTCCCCCATCCAAATCACTGAGTTCAGGTGTTCCAGTCTCTTCCGTGGCCACAGGTGTATAAAGCCGAGCCCCTCGGCCTGCAGACTGCTTCTACAGACATTTGTGAAAGAATGGGTCGCTCTCAGGAGCTCAGTGAATTCCAGCGTGGTGCCGTGATCGGACGCCACCTGTGCAGCAAGTCCAGTCATGAAATTTCCTCACTACTAAATATTCCACAGTCCACTGTCAGTGGGATTATAACAAAGTGGAAGCGATTGGGAACGACAGCAACTCAGCCACGAAGTGGGCGGCCACGTAAAATGACAGCGCGGTCAGCGGATGCTGAGGGGCATAGTGCGCAGAGGTCACCGACTTTCTGCAGAGTCAATCACTACAGACCTCCAAACTTCATGTGGCCTTCAGATCAGCTCAAGAACAGCGTAGAGAGCTTCATGGAATGGGTTTCCATGGCCGAGCAGCTGCATCCAAGCCTTACATCACCAAGCGCAGTGCAAAGCGTGGAATGCAGTGGAGTAAAGTGCCGCCACTGGACTCTAGAGCAGTGGAGACGTGTTCTCTGGAGTGACCAATCACGCTTCTCCATCTGGAAATCTGACGGATGAGTCTGGGTTTGGCGGTTGCCAGGAGACGGTACTTGTCTGACTGTGTTGTGCCACTCCTAATCCTTGTGGAAAGCCTTCCCAGAAGAGCTGAAGCTGTTATAGCTGCAAAGGGTGGGCCGACATCATATTAAACTCTATGGACTAAGAATGGGATGTCACTCAAGTTCATATGAATGTGAAGCCAGACGACCGAATACTTTTGGAAATATTGTGTGTGTGTGTGTGTGTGTGTGTGTGTGTGTGTGTGTGTGTGTGTGTGTGTGTGTATAAATAATGGATACATGCATCCACTTTTGTGGACATTTACTATTTACTATTACTATTTTGTATATGGATGTTAAATTTTATGTTTTTGTTTATGTATCAAACTCAGGAAATAATTATTAATTAAATGCCATATTTGTGTGTTCTCTTTATATGATATCGTATCATTAATCCAACAGAATAAGGAATTTGATTGGGGCTGCATTCAACTGTGCATGTTCATGAATTTGCCACTCTGGGACAAATTTCTGATTGGTATTGGGAGAATATTGTAATATTTCATGTTATCAATATTGCTTATTAGTAATAAACTGTGGCATTGCTGCTTGACCTGCTCTTTGTTTGTGCTGCTGCAGTCAGTCGGCCCAGTCAGCAGGGAGCAGCATTCCCACAGTCAAGACATCACAGCCTAGCCTGGAGCTCAGAAGCTGTAAACCAAAGAGAACTTACTTCAGCTGAGGATATTCTCTCTATCACTGCTGAAATAACCACATCTGTCGCTCTTCGTTTGAGAGGATACAGTTGGTGACTGACCATCTGAAGGCTCAGACTTACACCAACTTCTAGTTGAATGCTCTGTGGTGTTTCAGATCATCCACAATCAACAGTTTCACTGGCCACTTTATCAGAAACCTCTCTCTTGTAGCTCCACCTTGCTGGATGTGCAGTTCAAGACTGCAGCTCATCTGTTGCACAGTTTGTGTTCCTCATCCTCTAGTCCTACATCAGTGGTCAGTTTCTGGCACAGAAACACTCTTGTCTGGATGTTTTTTTGGGGGGGGGGGTGGACCACTCTCAACCTAGCAGTGACACTGACCTTTGTAAAAATCACAAATAATATCTGGACAACAGCAGTCCTGTGGTCAGAAACTGACCAATAATGAATGGGGTAGAGGGGGCCGATGGACTGCAGTCAGATGGACTTCAGTCTGTAATGTGTCTCATCTGTTTTGTGCTCTTAATGTTGTGACCACATTCACTTGACCTGTCTGTAACTGCTCTCTCTCAGCTGAATCCAACTGACAAGAGCATGGAGTTCCACCGGCACTTCCGCATCCGACACTACGCTGGTGACGTCACGTGAGTTTAGACTACTTTCCTCCAGCTCTAAAGATGTTACAGGGGAGGTCCACTGATATTCCAAACTTCCTGCACAGTTAAATTGCTGAGATGTAAACAGTGGTGGACAGTAACTGAGTAACTGAGTATCTGAGTAACTGAGTAACTGAGTAACTGAGTAACTGAGTATCTGAGTAACTGAGTAACTGAGTAACTGAGTAAATGTAATTGGTTTCTGTACTTTAGTATTTTTGGTGTATCTGTACTGAAGTTTCTCCGTTCTGGGGACTTTCTCCTTTCACTCCACTACATTTCAGAGTCTAATATCCGACTTTTTCCTCCTACATTTTGAGAAATCTGTCGTTCCTTTTGGTTTCTGTGTGTATAAAAACGTAACATGTCAAAACGAAAGAAGCGCAAAGCCAGAGCACCAATCAGGGCCCAGCGGTCACTTTGTTTAGAGCTGGTTTTGACCTGTTGGTCATACCGACCCAGTGCAGCACGCGGTTCAACGTCAGCGCAGCAGCGCAAAACTTTGGGAGAGTCTGTTCAACATAAATGATGAACTAACCTAACTTTGTGTAAATAGAGCTCAATATAGAAATATGTCCACATATGCAGTCGAGACTGACGCGGCTTTTTTCTGAATTTCTACAAACACCATTTCATTTTATAGTAAATGAGTTTGGGCTGGTTTATGTTTATGAACAGACGCCTACAGATCAACATAGTAAAGGAGCTCATCTGTGATCCTGAGTTTAAAGCTAGTTTTTATTCAACTTAAACTTGGAACTAAGTTGTAAATAAATCTGAAACTGAAACTTTGCTTGTGTGTAAAAAGTGATTTCAGAGCCACTCGGTTCTCCCTGATGGAAACTGTTTACCTTCAGTGTTTTGAGCTTCTGATCATTTTAATAGACGTCAGCGTCACTAATTAATGACGTTCTATTAAAAGACTGGTTTACCAAGAGAGACGCTGGAGGACTTTCACCTGAAATGAGTTCATGAAGCCAGTCTGGTTATAAAAATGATAACAGGACATCAGAGCCAGAATTCCTCTTTTAGTACTTTTACTTTATACTTAAGTACATTTGAAGGAAAATACTTTAGTACTTTTACTCAAGTGGAGGTCTAAAGGGAGGAACTTCTACTTTTACTGGAGGAATATTTTACCTTGGGGGTCTCGACTTTAACTCAAGCACATGGTTTGTGAACTTCGTCCACCGCTGAATGTAAACAAACTCATTCAGAGTGGTTTGATGTGAAGTGCTTCATTGTAGAGAATCTATACTGTGGTCTTCACAATATCTACAGCACAAATAAACCTTTTTATTTACCATCCAAGACCACCAGTGAACCTACATGTGTCTTATGAGTTTTATATATAATGTTGATGTTAAATCTGAAAAAAAAGTTTTCTTTGCCACTATTAATGTGTATAAACATACATCTTAGTCTAAATCTTCTCAAAACTGTCGTAAGACAATGTCATCAGGCAGTGAATCCATAACCTCATGTAGGAACTTTCTGTGAGGAGCTTTTAGAGGGAGACGTCTGGTTCCCATCACCACCACTGTGAGCAGCTCTGACTCACTAAGTTTCTCTAGAGCAGAGCGTTTCACACCAAACCGCTCAGAACGACTCTGAACCATTTAATTACGCAGAAATGTTTAGAAATCAGTGGAATCCACCTTTAGCTATATTTTAATGTTTTTATTTTTTGATACTTTGCAGCTGTCCTCTACACTGTGTGAACATTTTCTATATTTTCAAGCTTTTTTAATCTTACATTCACAAATCTTCTAAACATTTTTCCTTCTTCCTTTTTTCTTTACATATTGTCGCTGCTGTAAAAAACCTTCTCCAAAGTGGAAACATTAAAACAGAAAGAAGACACTGTTAACCTCAGTGTGCATTAATGAGAAGAGTGTTTATTTACCCTTAATTTCCACAAATCTTCATTTATTTTCACTTTTTTTAGATCAAAAAGTTTGATATAGTCAAATAAACGCTTAAAATTTCAAAGCATACAGGCTGTTTCAAAATATTTGGTGCATACAAACTCACAAACATCGTAAGTGGTAAAGAGGAAAAACTAAAAACAGAAGAATAATGCAGAATATGAGCCCTTTAATGAATCAAAACATCTCATACTACGTACTTTCCAAGAGATTAGAGGCTAAGCAGTGACAGACTGGTCCCAAATAGCACCCACTCTGCTGTATGACTCATCTGAATTGTGGTTAAGTGCCTGGCTTCGCGTTTCCAGGCCCTCCAGCAGCTGGGGCTGGAATAATGGCCCTGTATTCCCTCAGCGTGAACTTCACATGTGCTAAAAACTCTCAGGAGAACTGGTTGGTACATAAGTGTTAACGGTAATCCCCCAGTCCATCTGCTGTGCCAGCGCTCTGCTCTCAGAGAGAACAGCAGACCGAGGTTATTAGTACAAACGTACTGTTCTCTTCTCAGGCCACACAGTCCATATATGGAATATAAGTTATAAAAAAAGACCTGTTTTGAGCCGATTAGAGCAGAATTGTAATTTTTTTAGGTATAAATCTGGTGTGCACCAGATGCTATCTGGTGAGCGCCCAATACTACCAAGTGAGCACCAGATACTATGTGGTGAGCACCCAGTCTTCTTCTTCTTTCGGCTGCTCCCTTCAGGGGTCGCCACAGCGGATCATCTGCCTCCATCTTGCCCTATCCACTGCCTCCTCTACTTTCACACCAACCATCTCCATGTCCACCTTCACTACATCCATAAACCTTCTCTGAGGTCTACCTCTTCTCCTTATACCCAGCAGCTCCATCTCCAACATTCTTTGCCCAATATCTCCACTATTCCTCCTCAACACATGTCCAAACCATCTCAACCTGGCCTCTCTGGCTTTATCTCCTAACTGCTCCACCTTCACCGTCCCTCTGATCTGCTCATTTCTAATCTTGTCCATCCTGGTCACTCCCAACGAAAATCTCAGCATCTTCATCTCCACCACCTCCAGCTCAGCCTCCTGTCTTTTAGACAGAGCCACAGTCTCCAAACCAAACATCATAGCAGGACGCACTACTGTCTTGTAGACCTACATGTGGTGAGCACCCAGTAATAAATGAAAAATTATATATTTATATCTGCTTATTATACATATATATATAAAATGGCAACAGGTGGCACAAGAACAAAGAAAGTGATGTAAAGATGATCAGGTACATTTATTTGTTCAGACAAAGCTGTAAAAACCTTAATAATTTAATAATTTGTGTCGTTCAAAGACATATACTAAATGTAGGCTGCCTTTGATGTACAGCGCTGTGTGAAGGTTTCAGGCGTCTAAGCGAATGTTTAATCAGTTTCCCTCAGCAGTGAGTTTATCACAATATACATTAGAATAAAGTCGTATTCATAATTCAGATAAACAGAAATATATATATATATATATATATATATGTATACATATATTTTTATATACACTGCTCAAAAAAATAAAGGGAACACTCCAATAACTCATCCTAGATCTGAATGAATGAAATATTCTCATTGAATACTTTGTTCTGTACAAAGTTGAATGTGCCGACAACAAAATCACAAAAATCATCAATGGAAATCAAACTTATTAACCAGTGGACTCCTGGATTTGGAGTCACACACAGAATTAAAGTGGAAAAACACACGACAGGCTGATCCAACTTTGATGTGATGTCCTTAAAACAAGTCAAAATGAGGCTCAGTGTTGTGTGTGGCCTCCACGTGCCTGTATGACCTCCCTACAACCCCTGGGCAGCTCCTGATGAGGTGGCGGATGGTCTCCTGAGGGATCTCCTCCCAGACCTGGACTAAAGCATCCGCCAACTCCTGGACAGTCTGTGGTGCAACGTGGCGTTGGTGGATGGAGCGAGACACGATGTCCCAGATGTGCTCAATCGGATTCAGGTCTGGGGAACGGGCGGGCCGGTCCAGAGCTTCAATGCCTTCATCTTGCAGGAACTGCTGACACACTCCAGCCACATGAGGTCTAGCATTGTCCTACATTAGGAGGAACCCAGGGCCAACCACACCAGCATATGGTCTCACAAGGGGTCTGAGGATCTCATCTTGGTACCTAATGGCAGTCAGGCTACCTCTGGTGAGCACATGGAGGGCTGTGCGGCCCTCCAAAGAAATGCCCCCCCACACCATTACTGACCCACTGCCAAACCGGTCATGCTGAAGGATGTTGCAGGCAGCAGATCGCTCTCCACGGCGTCTCCAGACTCTGTCACGTCTGTCACATGTGCTCAGTGTGAACCTGCTTTCATCTGTGAAGATCACAGGGCGCCAGTGGCCAATTTGCCAATCCTGGTGTTCTCTGGCAAATGCCAAGCGTCCTGCACGGTGTTGGGCTGTGAGCAAGACCCCCATCTGTGGACGTCAGGCCCTCATACCGTCCTCATGGAGTCGGTTTCTAACCGTTTGTGCAGACACATGCACATTTGAGGCCTGCTGGAGGTCATTCTGCAGGGCTCTGGCAGCTCCTCCTGTTCCTCCTTCCACAAAGGCGGCGGTAGCGGTCCTGCTGCTGGGTTGTTGCCCTCCTACGGCCTCCTCCACGTCTCCTGGTGTACTGGCCTGTCTCCTGGTAGCGCCTCCAGCCTCTGGACACTACGCTGACAGACACAGCAAACCTTCTTGCCACAGCTTGCATTGATGTGCCATCCTGGATGAGCTGCACTACCTGAGCCACTTGTGTGGGTTGTAGAGTCCGTCTCCTGCTACCACGAGTGTGAAAGACCACCAACATTCAAAAGTGACCAAAACATCAGCCAGAAAGCAGAAAGGTACTGAGAAGTGGTCTGTGGTCCCACCTGCAGAACCACTGCTTTATTGAGTGTGTCTTGCTAATTGCCAGTAATTTCCACCTGTTGTCTGTTCCATTTGCACAACAGCTGTGAAACTGATGGTCAGTGTTGCTTCCTAAGTGGACAGTTTGATTTCACAGAAGTTTGATTTACTTGGAGTTATATTGAGTTGTTTTAGTGTTCCCTTTATTTTTTGAGTAGTGTATATATAATGATATATATACATACACACACACACATATATATAAATAATCATTATTAATTAATATTCAATAAAGTTAGTTTATTCAAATATTAACACTTTTCTCAGCAAATAAACAAACAAAAATAAACAAACTACACAAACAAATAGATTTTGAAAATGTGTCTTGGGTGCCTGAGACTTTCACACAGTACTGTAGTTAGCAATAAGTTATGGGAAAGCTCCCAGAGGCTGGATGAGGAGGAGAAACTGCTCTTTTCACTTTTCTTTGTCACTTGAACTTGAAGACATTTTGCCCGCTTGCTCATTTAGCTTTAATGCAAGAGCCAGCAGAGTTAGGCAGTCTACATTTAGCTGTATGTCTTTGAATGGGACAAATTGGTAAATTATTAAGGTTTCTTATAGCTGTCTGAACAAATAAAGATAGATCATCCCAGCTGTGATGTTATTGGTGATAACTCCCTCCTCGAGTGCTCTGCTGCTTTAATACAGCAGTTAAATAAATACAGTAAGAAATGAATAAACTGGCCGTGAACGCGGCGTTTAATATGTTTTAATGTTCAGCTCCTTCCTCCTAATTAGAGCTCCTTAAGGAGCAGCTCGTTGCTACGTCAGAGTAACGAGCTCCGCCCACTCGCTGCTCAGCCGGCAGTTCGTTCTCCAGCTCCTTATACTAAATTCCCAAACTGTCGTCTCCACTGAGCAGCTTTTCAGTCGGCAGCTGTGACAGAAGAACAGCTGAACAACCTGGAATCAGCCAGAAATGAACCCAACACCATTCGCCAGACGTGTCTGATCTTCAGAGTCGGACCAAATCAGACTGAGCCATAAAACTGAGCCAATATCAGGTTCAGCTCAGTTTGGTCAGTTTGTCCAGATCAGTATTAATGTTGTTTTATTCCAGCCGGTCTGTAAAGCTTCTTACAGCCCGTTTAGTTTGGCGAATGGTGTTGGGTTCATTTCTGGCTGATTCCAGGTTGTTCAGCTGTTCTTCTGTCACAGCTGCCGACTGAAAAGCTGCTCAGTGGCGACGACAGTTTGGGAATTTAGTGTCGTCTCGTCTTCAGAGTCGGACCAAATCGGCTGTCGGTCAGATGTGGTCTTAACAGGGTCCGTTTTCTGTTTGTGGTAAAGTAAAAACGTTCAGATGGCTGGAGCGTCTCCTACAGCTGTCAGAGTCGTTGCTTAGCAACAGCGTCTCAGTGGAGTGATGCAGTGTTTGTGAAAAACCTGTGACGTTGTGGTGAAATAACAGCAGTTAGAACGGCTCTCAACCAATCAGCTCGCGTGGCCGGAACTAACTGTCCTATAAATATATATAAAGCTCAGAAGACTCGTGTAGGTTCTCTGGTGGTTTTGGATAGTCAATAAAATGCCTATATTTGCGTTGTAGTCATGGCGACTCCTGGTTCCTGTCACCAAGAAATCTGAACCTTCACATCAAACCACTCTACATGACTTTGTTTACATCTCAGTAGTTAGGTTATGCAGAAAAACAAGTCTGAAATATGCTGTATGAGGACATCAGAACGAGTTTGAATACAAAGCTGGCAAAGTTGCTGCTGGTGCAGGAATTTTCTGCAACTCCGTAACTCAAGGGCGCTGTCCTAATTTAGGAGCTGGTGGGCCTTTTTTTCCTCACAGAGGAAGGAAGAGCAGAGAGAGAACGAAAATAGACGACACATTTTTCACCTCATTTTCTCCGCTGCTCTATTATGATGGTGATGACGGTGGGGGAGCTGTGCTGAGACGTGTTTTATATCCTATGTGCTTGGCGTGCGGTTTGTTGAGCGTGGCGGAGCGGGATAAGGGTGAGCAGATCTGAAAAGGGCCTGAAACGAAATCAGTACATCATGCTGTGGAAAGCTGCTCTGGGTATAAACACGCGGTATCTGGAGTCACTCAGATCTTATAATTAGTAATTGGGTCAGATGTGCAGAGGAATCTGCCCCTGAACACTAAATAACATTAAAGGCCGATTCAGAAGCCAAACCACTTGTGCTGTGTTCACATGCTGGCTCTGAGAATCCCGGCGTTCCGTGCCTCCGTACACATGGAAAGGTTACCATGGTGACAGTGTTAGTGAGGAAGGCAGAGGATGAAGAGCTTTAGCAGTGTCAGTTCATTTGGTCTCCTGTTTGAAAGTGTTTGAGGATGTTGATGTGACAGTGTGACTGAAGGACGAGTCTCTCTGAACTCCTCCATCTCTCTCCCTCTGTCGGAGTGTCTGTGTTGATGCTGGTCTCTTCCACTGTTTATTTCATCTCTCTCTCTGTCTCTCTCTCTCTCTCTCTCTCTCTCTCTCCCTTTCTTTCTCTCTCTCTCTCTCTCTCTCTCTCTCT
>NC_051237.1:28483295-28485795 GCF_015220715.1 Pygocentrus nattereri | reverse complement strand
CATTTTCTTTCTCATCCCTGTCTGTCAAATTTTGTAAAATGTCTCAGTGAACATGCAAACGAAAGGGGTGTTCAGATGCCCCGCACTTTAAAAGAAGCAAGAGATGCTTCGTAGGGGGCGACTTCGCACTGTGATTGACTAGTAGGTCAAGAAATGAAAGAGAACATTTAAAGACCAAGAAGAGCAAAAAAAGTGACATTCTGATATGCACACTCACCGGCCACTTTATTAGGTACCCCTTGCTAGTAAAAGGCTGGACCCCCTTTTACCTTCAGTACTGTCTTAATTCTTCGTGTCACACTTTCAACAAGGTGTTGGAAACGTTCCTCAGAGATTCTGGTTGGTTATTTGAGTTCCTGTTGTCTTTCTATCATCTGGAACCAGTCTGCCCGTTCTCCTCTGACCTCTCACATCAACAAGGCATTTTCGTCCACACAACTGACCGCTCACTGGACGTTTCCTCTTTTTCGGACCGTTCTCTGTAAACCCTAGAGATGGTTGAGCATGAAAATCCCAGCAGATCAGCAGTTTCTGAAATACTCAGACCAGCCCGTCTGGCACCAACAACCACGCCACGTTCAAAGCCCCTTAAATCCCCTTTCTTCCCCGTTCTGATGCTCGGTCTGCACTTCAGCAGGTCGTCTTGACCACCTCTACATGCCTGAATGCAGTGAGCTGCCGCCGTGTGATTGGCTGATCAGCTATTTGTGTTAACAAGCATTTGAGCACCTAATAAAGTGGCAGGTGAGTGTATATATATATATATATCCTTCACACTTATGTCACTCCCTGGTAAAAATGAGTGAAAAGGGTTGTGAAAAATTAATCTTTTGGTGTGTGAGCTTACTCTCACACTGAAAAACTGAGAAGACTCCAACCTTTAACAGACGTAAATTCATTCTGAGATAAAAAAAAAGATCCCTTATCAAAGAATAATTATTTAGAACAAAACCATAAACCTTGAATAAATAAATAGAACAAAGTTGAATAAAAAACCATAGATACTAAGTGTAACGCGGAGCGAGGAGGCGCACGTGCTCAGATAAGCGAGATTTATTAAGGGCAAATCCAGGGTCATAGTCGTAACAGTCCAGGTTCAAGTAGCCAATGCGGGTCAGACATGATAAACAAAAACACTGAACCTCAACCAAGAATCAAACACCAAACAAGATCCAATCAGAACAAGCTTCCAAACATCAAACAGAACATCCAACACAAAGACCAACGAAAACAAAGGGCAAACACGGGGCTTATGAAACACAGGGACCACGAGGGACAGGCGGAAAACAGGTGGTGACAATCAGGAGTCACTAAACAAGGGGGCTGGACCAAAACAAATGCCCATGTAAGATCAAAAAGCACATGGGGTGGGAGGAGCCAATCGTGACACTAAGATGGTAATAGAAATGATAAAATAATAAAATGAGAAAAATATATCATATACATGCCACTAATAATAATAATAAGAAGAAGAAGAAGAAGAAGAAGAAGAAGAAACAACAAACCCTTAAAAACCCCTAAAACTAAACCAACTAAAGCAGTCGTGGGGAGAGTGGTGGAGGTCATTAATTTAGGGAGACAGGCCTACATGCACTATAAGGACAAAAGTATCGGGAAACACGTCTTCATCACTGAATTCAGGTGTTTCATTCAGTCCCTTTTCCGCAGGTGTATAAAATCAAGCACATAGCTGTGCAACCTGCCTTTACAGACATTAGAGAAAGAATGGGTCGTTCTAAAGAGCTCACTGAATCTGAGCATGGTGCTGTAATATGATGCCACCATTGCAACAGGTCAGTTAGATCTTCCACGAACAACTGTGAGCGCTATTACTGTGAAGTGGACGCGTTTAGGAACCACAGCAACTCAGCCACGAAGTGTCGGCGAGTGCTGAGAAGCAAAGAGCATAAAAGTCACCAACTCTGCTGATCAATAACTGCAGAGTTCAAACCTCCTCTGGCATCAACATCAGCACAAAAGCTATGCATCACGAGCTTCATGGCAGGGTTTCCATGGCTGAGCAGCAGCATGCAAGCCTTACATCACCAAGCACAATGCTAAGTGTTGGATGGAGTGGTGTGAACACCACCACTGCACTCTGGAGCAGTGGAAACTGTGGAGTGACGAATTGCGCCTCTATCTGTCTGTCTCATGGATCCTGGGTTAGGAGAATGCCAGGTCTGCAAAGTGCCAGCTGTAAAGTTTGGTGGAGGTGGGATAATGCTATGGCGCTGTTTTTCAGGGGTTGGTCTAGAACCCTTAGTTCAAAGGGAAATCTTAATGCATCATCAGACCAGGATATTTTGGACAATTGTACACTTCCAACTTTGTGGGACCGGTTTGGGGAAGAGCCCCAAACTCCATCAAGGCATGGCTGGGTGGGTTTGGTGTGGAAGAACTTGACTGGCCCTCACAGAACCCTGACCTCAACCCCATCAATCACCTTTGGGATGAACTAGAACGGAGACTATGAGCCAGACCCTCTCATCCAGCATCAGTG
>NC_051237.1:28463295-28475795 GCF_015220715.1 Pygocentrus nattereri | reverse complement strand
GGTTATACAGTAAAATAGTTAGTCATGTTAGTCGGACCGAGTGCATTCGCTCAGTCTGAGTATATCAATCGCAGAATTTGACCATACATGATGGCTTATTCAAACTCACAGTGACAGTTACCCAGAAACAAGATTTCTGAAACCGCGCAGTGTAGGCCTGACTTAAAACAGCATGAAGAAGAACCACTGAGCCAAGCCTCAACAGAAAAACTCCCTAAGAACTCGAGGAAAGACCCCTGAGAGGAACCAAGACCTAAAAGAAGAAACTTTCTAAGAATTGAATAAAAATGGCATTACAGTAGCAAGTTACATTTTCAATATTTCACTTGATATTTGGGGGATGTGTTTAGAATAAGAATATATAGATAAGAATATATAGAATATATATAGAATATATAGAATATATATATATGCTAAAAAAAAATCCAGTTTTGGCACATTTGTTCAGAAAGTAGTGATGTGAAACAGAATATTTTACTTTTAAATGTAGTCGAGTGGAAGTCAACGTCTCAAAAAATGGAAAGCTTTAGTAAATATGCTCAAAAAGGTACATAAAGCTACACTACATGAGTTTTTTTTGTTAAATTAAAAAAAAAAGCATTAGCAGTGAAGAGAATTGTTTCCACGTCACAAAAACTCAAAAAGGCTTGATGTTTAGGTCTCAAATGCAATATCAACATTATACTGCTGAAGACATGATGACAGTAGGCCATAAGTCATTCATATCTTGAATAAAATCATGAATAAAGATCATTTTTGTCATTATTTTATTAGATTTTTAAGACATGCTGTGTGTTTTGCAGGAGCCATACTATGTGCGGTGTATAAAGCCCAACGAGGTGAAGTCCCCCATGCTGTTTGATGACGCACGCTGTAGACACCAGGTGGCGTATCTGGGCCTGCTGGAGAACGTCCGGGTGCGCAGAGCTGGCTTTGCCTACAGACAGCCCTACGAACGCTTCCTGCAGAGGTCAGAGGCCACACACTTCTCCACTTACACACCAAGCAATCCAGAATACAAGTTGGGTTAATGTTGATGGATAATCGCTTTCAATAACTGATCCAAAACTGTTTAACCTTATGGAGCCGAGCGTCTTGTAGACAGTTCATTTTGAGAATTTTCAGACGGTCCCTTGGTTTGACTCCACAGCCGGAGGAGACACAGAGCACTCAGGGCCATGAATTGGATCTTTCTGTGTACTCCTGTGTTTCCTATCACTGCATGAAAGATGCAGGAGTCGTCTTTTATTCCTGGAGTGCAGTTTATATTGGGAAATAGAGGAGGAGAAGAAGAGCAGATGAAATATCAGGAATAGCCATGAAAAAGACTTAAAAGTAAATAAAAAGTAAGCAGACTTCTTTTTTGGCTTTCTGGCCGTTGTCACGATTTTCTTTACTGAGCAAAAATCAGCAAACCTGTCAACTCAGTTCTAACAGGAACATGGAAGCAGGTGATGGAAGTCGAGCCAAGCTGCCTTTGGCTTTTTCAATAGCAGTCTTAAATGAGCAGTGTTTAATGAGCGTTAACTAAAATGAAAACCAGCAGCAAAAAATAAGCTTGTTAACTAAAAAAAAATACAGTTTTCAGAAAAAAACATGAAATCCAAATGGATCCGATAATGCCCACTGCAGAACTAACTAAAAATCAATAAAATTGCTGAGAGAAAAAAATGTTCGTTTTCATTTTTTTTCAGTGACTGAAAGTTAAGAGTGAATCATTTCTGTGTTTGGCTGTTTTTGAGGAAAGCTGGAGCTGAGCTGAGCTGAGCTGCTGTGTTGTTAACAGATACCTACGATCACAGCGTTCATCATAAAACTAAAACTGAAACTGAAATCAAAACTAAACTGAAAGTATCACTTTTCAGAAAATAAAAACGAAACTAAAACTATTAATGCACCCTTAAAATGAACTGAAATGGAACCGAATCAGAAACCAAAATGAAAAACTAAATAAAAATAAAAACTAATGAAACTTTCACACAACAACCCTGGGCCATATTGGTTAGTAACGCTGTGTAGTTTAACCAAATACTCAAATGAGTCCAGTCTGGACTGTTACTGCGATGATGCCCTAACCCTATTTACACTCATGGTGTTAAGGTTCTGGATGAAATCAGCACAAAGCAAAATTAACTGCTACCAGAAACTAATTTTTATTATCCTTTCTATTTAAACCCTAAAGAGCCGTGGACTTGCATGTGTGTTTTTTAATAATTTTTTTAGTGGTCATGAATTATTTTCATTTGTTTTATTGAGATTTCAGTTTAATTGCATCATCATTGCAGAACAAATATTATTTTCTTGACATCACATTTATGACATTATCATGACATAACAATATCTTGGTTATCTTGACGATGTGGTGATGATATAAATAACTCAAGATCTCAAGAAAAACAATATGACATTAATATTACAAGAACTCAAAAAAATAAATGTAAACAACTTGTTATTATGGAAAGGATGTAAATCCTTCTATACATTTTCCAATCAAGTGAACCGGCCTTTAAAACTAATTATTATTATGTAAAATGGTGCAAATTCTTATAAGTGGTTACTTTTGAAATATCAGTTTCTTACCTGACACTGATCACCAAATGCTAACACCAGTGTAGTTTGGAGATCATTACTGGTGGCTACCAGCGCTGGACGAAGTTCACAAACCATGTACTGAGTTAAAGTCGAGACCCCCAAGGTAAAATATTCCTCCAGTAAAAGTAGAAGTTCCTCCCTTCAGACCTCCACTGGAGTAAAAGTACTAAAGTATTTCCCTTCAAATGTACTTAAGTATAAAGTAAAAGTACTAAAAGAGGAATTCTGGCTCTGATGTCCTGTTATCATTTTTATAACCAGACTGGCTTCATGAACTCATTTCAGGTGAAAGTCCTCCAGCGTCTCTCTTGGTAAACCAGTCTTTTAATAGAACGTCATTAATTAGTGACGCTGACGTCTATTAAAATGATCAGAAGCACAAAACACTGAAGGTAAACAGTTTCCATCAGGGAGAACCGAGTGGCTCTGAAATCACTTTTTACACACAAGCAAAGTTTCAGTTTCAGATTTATTTACAACTTAGTTCCAAGTTTAAGTTGAATAAAAACTGGCTTTAAACTCAGGATCACAGATGAGCTCCTTTACTATGTTGATCTGTAGGCGTCTGTTCATAAACATAAACCAGCCCAAACTCATTTACTATAAAATGAAATGGTGTTTGTAGAAATTCAGAAAAAAGCCGCGTCAGTCTCGACTGCATATGTGGACATATTTCTATATTGAGCTCTATTTACACAAAGTTAGGTTAGTTCATCATTTATGTTGAACAGACTCTCCCAAAGTTTTACGCTGCTGCGCTGACGTTGAACCGCGTGCTGCACTGGGTCGGTATGACCAACAGGTCAAAACCAGCTCTAAACAAAGTGACCGCTGGGCCCTGATTGGTGCTCTGGCTTTGCGCTTCTTTCGTTTTGACATGTTACGTTTTTATACACACAGAAACCAAAAGGAACCACAGATTTCTCAAAATGTAGGAGGAAAAAGTCGGATATTAGACTCTGAAATGTAGTGGAGTGAAAGGAAAAAGTCCAGAACGGAGAAACTTCAGTAC
Source organism: Pygocentrus nattereri (assembly GCF_015220715.1). Taxonomy (NCBI): domain Eukaryota; kingdom Metazoa; phylum Chordata; class Actinopteri; order Characiformes; family Serrasalmidae; genus Pygocentrus; species Pygocentrus nattereri. The sequence goes on along the minus strand of NC_051237.1, from coordinate 28,472,191 downwards.
AGATACACCAAAAATACTAAAGTACAGAAACTAATTACATTTACTCAGTTACTCAGTTACTCAGTTACTCAGATACTCAGTTACTCAGATACTGTCCACCACTGGGATTTATGCGTGTATAAAAATGGAGGGAGTTGTTATAAGCTCCTCTTGTCATTAGCTTTATTAGCCTTGTAGCTCCACTGAGAAACCAAGACACTTCAGATGTTAATCATTTTCACGGCTTGACTTCTTATCCGGGCTAAAAGGAAAATAATCTAAAATTGAATTCTTGCCAAACTATTCCGGAAAATCCAGGCTGTTTTTTCTTCTGCTGATGTTAGTTAGCGTTGGAAAGTCGGCATGCCCTGAATTATCCGCAGTGCTTTTGGTTATCCTTCCTTTCGCCGCCTCCCTCATACAGGTACAAGATGACGTGTGAGTACACCTGGCCCAATCACCTGATGAGCAGTGATCGAGAGGCCGTGGAGGCTATCGTTGTCCAGCACGGCTTTGAGGGGGACGTAGCGTACGGACACACGAAGCTGTTTGTGCGGACGCCTCGCTCGCTGTTCACTCTGGAGCAGGAGAGAGCTGCACTCATCCCCATCCTCGTCCTCTTCCTGCAGAAGGTGACAGACGCTCGTTCTTCCTGTCTGTCTCTTCCTCTCTTTAACTCTCCGTGTCATTCTTTCTCATTCGCAGTTGTTCTGCCTTCGGGGGGTGTGGGGGGGGGGGGTCCGGGGGGGTCCGGTCTTTCTTGCCATTTCAGTCGGTTGGTTCTCTCTGGGTGCCCTCTCTAAATCAGGCCTGGCGTATTTACCTTCACTTTGTGTCTTCAGATGATCTGAGTTACTTAAACACTCATCGTCAAAAATAGTTGCGCCTGGAAGGAAGTGTCGAATTGCAGTGCTATTCAGAAGAAAGATTCCCAGGAGCAGTAAGTTCTTAAAAAGTCAGCCTGATGTGGGTGATATTTCTTGAGCTACATGTACAGAAGTAGTGTCTCTCAGTTTGGTGTCAGGCCCCCGTATTTGCTAATGCAACATGCCAGACATCTCAGCATGGAGTTGTAGAGGTTCCATATGGTGTCCTGTGATAATCCAGCCTGAATATTCTCATGCAGTTCCAGCAGATTTTGAGGTGGGGGTGATGTATTGATAGCACATCCAATAGCATCCCGCACATTTTTAATCTGGGATAGGTCTGTCAATGCAGCTGGCCATGGCACAGTCTCTGTGTCTTCAAGACAAGCTCTTGAGATGGCAGCAGTCTGTGGGCAAGCGTGGTCCTGTTGGAACAATGCGTTCAGAAAAGGTAGGGCCACTGGTCGCAGGTCCTCATTAACACTGGGCTGTGGCGGTGTTAACAAACTAACATTGTTTGAAATTGCCCCCCACACCACGACACCAGGCCTTCTGGATGTGTGGCATGTGACCCACTGAGCTGTGTATCCCCATGTAGACCCTCAGAGTTTAAGGGGTTAATAGGCACATGATGAAAGCTCAGATATGCTGTATATCTGAGGATTCCCTGGGTGTATCCACAGCTGCGGTGCTGACTGATGGTTGGATTCTGGTGTGGAGGCTGAACAGTGTGGTTGATGATAGCTTCATTTCTTTGAGTGTGATTGGCTGATTATTATTACATTAGGCTCAATTATTCATCCGCAGTGTGAGCTGCCCTGCTTTCAGCTCTGACCCACTTAACACAGCCGGCCTAAAGTGGAGCATGACTTTAGTCCAAACTCACAAAGACACTGCAGAGCAGAGGACCGAACTCAGAGGCGCCGGCCGCTGACTGCCCGCCCGTCCAGTCTGACAGACCGATACATGTTCGGTCACTGGCTCTGAGCTCTCATCCTCTAGTCCTCTCTCTCTGTTTCTCTGTCGCTCCTTTTCTCTTCTTTCTCTTTGCTTTCTCTTCCTTTGTTTTCCCCCTTTACTGTCTTTCTTTTATCTTGTCTTATTTCATTCTTTCTTCCTCCCTATTCCTCTCTTTTCTCTTTCTCTTTCTCTCTCGTTTTCTTTCTTTTTCTCTCAGTTTCTCAAATTTTTCTCTCTCTGTATATTTCTATGCTCTCTCTCTCTCTCTCTCTCTCTCTCTCTCTCTCTGTTTTTCCTGTTTCACTCCTTTTTTTACTTTCTCTTTTTTCTTCTTATTTTCTTTTTATCTCATTTGTTTTCTCTCCCTTTACTATCGTTCTTCTTTCTTTTTCTCTCATTGTCTTCCTTCATTCTTTCTTTCTCGCTCTTTCTTTTCTCTTTTTTGCTCTCAAATTTTCTCACTCTTTCATTTTCTTCCTGTCTCTCTATTTCTCTGTGTTCACTCTCTCTTTCTCTCTCTCTGTTTTTCTTTCTCTGCTCTCTCCCTCTCTCTCTCTCTTTTTCTCTTTCCCTCTCTGTCTCTCTCTCTCTATCTTTTTCTCTTCCTCTTTCCGTCTCTGTCTCTCTCTCTCTCTTTCTCTCTCTCTCTGTCTCTCTCTTTCTCTGCTCTCTCCCTCTCTCTCTCTCTTTTTCTCTTTCCCTCTCTCCCTCTCTGTCTCTCTCTCTCTCTATCTTTTTCTCTTCCTCTTTCCGTCTCTGTCTCTCTCTCTCTCTTTCTCTCTCTCTCTGTCTCTCTCTTTCTCTGCTCTCTCCCTCTCTCTCTCTCTTTTTCTCTTTCCCTCTCTCCCTCTCTCTCTCTCTCTCTCTCTCTGTCTCTCTCTCTCTCTTTCTCTCTCTCTCTCTGTCTCTCTCTCTCTCCCTCTCTCTCTCTCTCTTTTTCTCTTTCACTCTCTCCCTCTCTCTCTCTCTCTCTATCTCTCCCTCTCTGTCTCTTTGTCTCTCCGTCTATGTCTGTCTTTTTCTTTTTTCTCTCTCTCTACCTCTGTCTCTTTGTCTCTCTCTCTCTCTCATTCTCTCTCTCTGTCTTTCTCTTTTTCTCATTCTCTCTCTCTGTCTCTCTCTTTCTCCCTCCCTCTCTCTCTCTCTCTCTCTCTCTCTCTTTCTCCCTCTCTCTTTCTGTCTCTTTTTCTGTCTCTCTCTCTTTCTCCCTCTCTCTCTTTCTCCCTCTCTCTCTCTCTGTCTCTTTTTCTGTCTCTCTCTCTTTCTCCCTCTCTCTCTCTCTCTGTCTCTCTTTTTCTCATTCTCTCTCTCTGTCTCTCTCTCTTTCTCCCTCTCTCTCTCTGTCTCTTTTTCTGTCTCTCTCTCTGTCTCTCTTTTTCTCATTCTCTCTCTCTCTCTCTCTCTCTCTCTCTTCCCCCCCCCTCTCTCTCTCTCTCTCTCTCTCTTCCCCCCCCTCTCACTCTCCCCCCCCCCCCCCTCTCTCTCTGTCTCTCTCCCCCCCCCCTCTCTCTCTCTCTGTCTCTCCCCCCCCCCCCCTCTCTCTCTCTGAAGGATGATCTTGCTTTCATTGTTGAAATACTGTATAAACATAAACTACTAGTCAAAGTTTGGGCACTAAAACACTTTTTTTTCAAAATATTAAAGATCATTTTTGAATTAAAGACTTAAAGCAGGGGTGTCAAACTCAACCACTTAAAAGGCTGTATTAACCTGTGTGTGGTGTTGTTACTCAGTGGTCAGGTGGACCCACCACATTAGTGCTTATTAAATCAATACAGCCATAAGAATTTATCCCCATGTAGATGTTTAAAATATCACAAGTGTCCAGTGTAGGGTTCTCCTGTAGCAGCTGTAGCCAGTCAGCAGCCTGTCCATGCTGTCCACCATCTCTCTCTCTCACACACACACATTATATATGTATACACACACACACACACACACACACACACACTAACAACAGGCCATGTAGGAGGATAATAGAGTGACGGACACAGCACCTCCACATTTTAACCCCCCACGGGTTCAGCCCAACACTACATGTGTAAAATGGGTTCCTCACTGAAAATAAATAAAGGCCAAGAAACCTGAGCTTGGAATAATATTGGTAAACACTGAAAATGGGCCCAGACACCAACACCACACAGGGTTAAAAATCTCAGCAAATCTGTGGGTCAGATGTGTTTTATTTCAGTTTTACTTAACATTCTGCTGTGACCTGAATGAACCACTGATAAGGTGAAACAGGCTATTAGGAAAAGAAAGTTAAAATACTTTTGAGGGCCAAATAGGACCGTGTCACGGGCCTGACTTGGCCTGTGGACCTTGGGGACACCTGGGGCTTAAAGGTTTGAAAGCTGATATTAAGGCAAATATCACTGATGATTGTCTGAATAAAAGCAGCATTTATACATCATCGTTTAAACTATGTTGTAATTTAGCTGGAATTGAGAGCAGATCATTATCTTCCTGTGATCATTTTATCACCAAGGCCAGTGTTTCTGCGTGGAGTAATTCTGTATTTCACAATGGTGTCATGCTTGTTATTACTTTAAATTGTATAATAAAATAAAAATATAATAAAAAACAAACAATTCTATGAGGAGATGTGTCCAAACTGGTCTTTCACTTTATGCCCACGCCTCCCCACCAAACCCCAACCCCCCCCAACACAACGTCACCACAAATATGCTGAACAGAACAAAAAGCTTCCTTAAATGACTGAAATCCAGCGTATGCCTTAACTCACTCAGCCAACGCGCTAGTGATTGTGTCTCCTCTATCTCTCTCTCTCTCTCTCTCTCTCTCTCTCTCTCTCTCTCTCTCTCTCTATCTCTCTCTTTGTCCCTTTCTCTCATCCTCTTTCTTGCTCCAGATTCTTCCCTCCAGCCATCTTTATTTTTATCCCTCCCCTTCTCTCTGACTGGCGCACCTTCATCTTTCATTTCTACTCTAAGAAAGTACCTTCTTTTTTCCTGCTTTCCTGCTTTGCTTAACAGTGAGGCTTCATGTTATAGACTTAATAACATCCACTCTTACGACTTTACACTGAATCACTACTGAAGAGATTTTAATCCAGTATGAATCTGCAGTGTGTAGTTTTACAGTCTGACTGTAATAATTGTGGAGAGATTTTAATCCAGTATGAATCTGCAGTGTGTAGTTTTACAGTCTGACTGTAATAATTGTGGAGTGATTTTAATCCAGTATGAATCTGCAGTGTGTAGTTTTACAGTCTGACTGTAATAATTGTGGAGTGATTTTAATCCAGTATGAATCTGCAGTGTGTAGTTTTACAGTCTGACTGTAATAATTGTGGAGTGATTTTAATCCAGTATGAATCTGCAGTGTGTAGTTTTGCAGTCTGACGGTAATAATTGTGGAGTGATTTTAATCCAGTATGAATCTGCAGTGTGTAGTTTTACAGTCTGACTGTAATAATTGTGGAGTGATTTTAATCCAGTATGAATCTGCAGTGTGTAGTTTTACAGTCTGACTGTAATAATTGTGGAGTGATTTTAATCCAGTATGAATCTGCAGTGTGTAGTTTTACAGTCTGACAATAATAATTGTGGAGTGATTTTAATCCAGTATGAATCTGCAGTGTGTAGTTTTACAGTCTGACTGTAATAATTGTGGAGTGATTTTTATCCAGTATGAATCTGCAGTGTGTAGTTTTACAGTCTGACTGTAATAATTGTGGAGTGATTTTTATCCAGTATGAATCTGCAGTGTGTAGTTTTACAGTCTGACTGTAATAATTGTGGAGTGATTTTAATCCAGTATGAATCTGCAGTGTGTGTAGTTTTACAGTCTGACTGTAATAATTGTGGAGAGATTTTAATCCAGTATGAATCTGCAGTGTGTAGTTTTGCACTCTGACGGTAATAATTGTGGAGTGATTTTAATCCAGTATGAATCTGCAGTGTGTAGTTTTACAGTCTGACTGTAATAATTGTGGAGTGATTTTAATCCAGTATGAATCTGCAGTGTGTAGTTTTACAGTCTGACTGTAATAATTGTGGAGTGATTTTAATCCAGTATGAATCTGCAGTGTGTAGTTTTACAGTCTGACTGTAATAATTGTGGAGTGATTTTAATCCAGTATGAATCTGCAGTGTGTAGTTTTACAGTCTGACAGTAATAATTGTGGAGTGATTTTAATCCAGTATGAATCTGCAGTGTGTAGTTTTACAGTCTGACTGTAATAATTGTGGAGTGATTTTAATCCAGTATGAATCTGCAGTGTGTAGTTTTACAGTCTGACTGTAATAATTGTGGAGTGATTTTAATCCAGTATGAATCTGCAGTGTGTGTAGTTTTACAGTCTGACTGTAATAATTGTGGAGTGATTTTAATCCAGTATGAATCTGCAGTGTGTAGTTTTACAGTCTGATGGTAATAATTGTGGAGTGATTTTAATCCAGTATGAATCTGCAGCGTGTAGTTTTACAGTCTGACAGTAATAATTGTGGAGTGATTTTAATCCAGTATGAATCTGCAGTGTGTAGTTTTACAGTCTGACTGTAATAATTATGGAGCGATTTTAATCCAGTATGAATCTGCAGCGTGTAATTTTACAATCTGACTGTAATAATTGTGGAGTGATTTTAATCCAGTATGAATCTGCAGTGTGTAGTTTTACAGTCTGACGGTAATAATTGTGGAGCGATTTTAATCCAGTATGAATCTGCAGTGTGTAGTTTTACAGTCTGACTGTAATAATTGTGGAGTGATTTTAATCCAGTATGAATCTGCAGCTTGTAGTTTTACAGTCTGACTGTAATAATTGTGGAGTGATTTTAATCCAGTATGAATCTGGAGTGTGTAGTTTTACAGTCTGACTGTAATAATTGTAGAGTGATTTTAATCCAGTATGAATCTGCAGCGTGTAGTTTTACGGTCTCACTGTAATAATTGTGGAGTGATTTTAATCCAGTATGAATCTGGAGCGTGTAGTTTTACGGTCTGACTGTAATAATTGTGGAGTGATTTTAATCCAGTATGAATCTGCAGTGTGTAGTTTTACGGTCTGACTGTAATAATTGTGGAGTGATTTTAATCCAGTATGAATCTGCAGTGTGTAGTTTTACAGTCTGACTGTAATAATTGTGGAGTGATTTTAATCCAGTATGAATCTGCAGTGTGTAGTTTTACAGTCTGACTGTAATAATTGTGGAGTGATTTTAATCCAGTATGAATCTGCAGCGTGTAGTTTTACAGTCTGACGGTAATAATTGTGGAGTGATTTTAATCCAGTATGAATCTGCAGCGTGTGTAGTTTTACAGTCTGACTGTAATAATTGTGGAGTGATTTTAATCCAGTATGAATCTGCAGCGTGTAGTTTTAGAGTCTGACTGTAATAATTGTGGAGTGATTTTAATCCAGTATGAATCTGCAGTGTGTAGTTTTACAGTCTGACTGTAATAATTGTGGAGTGATTTTAATCCAGTATGAATCTGCAGTGTGTAGTTTTACAGTCTGACTGTAATAATTGTGGAGAGATTTTAATCCAGTATGAATCTGCAGTGTGTAGTTTTACAGTCTGACTGTAATAATTGTGGAGTGATTTTAATCCAGTATGAATCTGCAGTGTGTAGTTTTACAGTCTGACTGTAATAATTGTGGTGTGATTTTAATCCAGTATGAATCTGCAGTGTGTAGTTTTACAGTCTGACTGTAATAATTGTGGAGTGATTTTAATCCAGTATGAATCTGCAGTGTGTAGTTTTACAGTCTGATGGTAATAATTGTGGAGTGATTGTAATCCAGTATGAATCTGCAGTGTGTGTAGTTTTACAGTCTGACTGTAATAATTGTGGAGTGATTTTAATCCAGTATGAATCTGCAGTGTGTAGTTTTACAGTCTGACTGTAATAATTGTGGAGTGATTTTAATCCAGTATGAATCTGCAGTGTGTAGTTTTACAGTCTGACTGTAATAATTGTGGAGTGATTTTAATCCAGTATGAATCTGCAGCGAGTAGTTTTACAGTCTGACTGTAATAATTGTGGAGTGAATTTAATCCAGTATGAATCTGCAGTGTGTAGTTTTACAGTCTGACTGTAATAATTGTGGAGTGATTTTAATCCAGTATGAATCTGCAGTGTGTAGTTTTACAGTCTGACTGTAATAATTGTGGAGTGATTGTAATCCAGTATGAATCTGCAGTGTGTGTAGTTTTACAGTCTGATGGTAATAATTGTGGAGTGATTTTAATCCAGTATGAATCTGCAGTGTGTAGTTTTACAGTCTGATGGTAATAATTGTGGAGTGATTTTAATCCAGTATGAATCTGCAGTGTGTAGTTTTACAGTCTGACTGTAATAATTGTGGAGTGATTTTAATCCAGTATGAATCTGCAGCGTGTAGTTTTACAGTCTGACGGTAATAATTGTGGAGTGATTTTAATCCAGTATGAATCTGCAGCGTGTAGTTTTACAGTCTGACTGTAATAATTGTGGAGTGATTTTAATCCAGTATGAATCTGCAGTGTGTAGTTTTACAGTCTGACGGTAATAATTGTGGAGTGATTGTAATCCAGTATGAATCTGCAGTGTGTAGTTTTACAGTCTGACTGTAATAATTGTGGAGTGATTTTAATCCAGTATGAATCTGCAGTGTGTAGTTTTACAGTCTGACTGTAATAATTGTGGAGTGATTTTAATCCAGTATGAATCTGCAGTGTGTAGTTTTACAGTCTGACGGTAATAATTGTGGAGTGATTGTAATCCAGTATGAATCTGCAGTGTGTAGTTTTACAGTCTGACTGTAATAATTGTGGAGTGATTTTAATCCAGTATGAATCTGCAGCGAGTAGTTTTACAGTCTGACTGTAATAATTGTGGAGTGAATTTAATCCAGTATGAATCTGCAGTGTGTAGTTTTACAGTCTGACTGTAATAATTGTGGAGTGATTTTAATCCAGTATGAATCTGCAGTGTGTAGTTTTACAGTCTGACTGTAATAATTGTGGAGTGATTGTAATCCAGTATGAATCTGCAGTGTGTGTAGTTTTACAGTCTGATGGTAATAATTGTGGAGTGATTTTAATCCAGTATGAATCTGCAGTGTGTAGTTTTACAGTCTGATG
>NC_051237.1:28435795-28458295 GCF_015220715.1 Pygocentrus nattereri | reverse complement strand
CCAGTCCTCTCACACTCCGCTCCCAGTCCTCTCACACTCCACTCCCAGTCCTCTCACACTCCACTCCCACTCCGCTCCCAGTCCGCTCCCAGTCCTCTCACACTCCACTCCCACTCCGCTCCCAGTCCTCTCCCAGTCCTCTCACACTCCACTCCCACTCCGCTCCCAGTCCTCTCACACTCCACTCCCACTCCGCTCCCAGTCCTCTCCCAGTCCTCTCACACTCCACTCCCACTCCGCTCCCAGTCCTCTCACACTCCACTCCCACTCCGCTCCCAGTCCTCTCCCAGTCCTCTCACACTCCGCTCCCAGACCTCTCACACTCCACTTCCTCTCCGCTCCCAGTCCGCACCCAGTCCTCTCACACTCCACTCCCACTCCGCTCCCAGTCCTCTCACACTCCACTCCCACTCCGCTCCCAGTCCGCTCCCAGTCCTCTCACACTCCACTCCCACTCTGCTCCCAGTCCTCTCACACTCCACTCCCACTCCGCTCCCAGTCCGCTCCCAGTCCTCTCACACTCCATTCCCACTCCGCTCCCAGTCCGCTCCCAGTCCTCTCACACTCCACTCCCAGTCCGCTCCCAGTCCTCTCACACTCCACTCCCAGTCCTCTCACACGCCGCTTCCACTCCGCTCCCAGTCCGCTCCCAGTCCTCTCACACTCCACTCCCACTCCGCTCCCAGTCCGCTCCCAGTCCTCTCACACTCCACTCCCACTCCGCTCCCAGTCCTCTCACACTCCGCTCCCAGTCCTCTCACACTCCACTCCCAGTCCTCTCACACTCCACTCCCACTCCGCTCCCAGTCCGCTCCCAGTCCTCTCACACTCCACTCCCACTCCGCTCCCAGTCCGCTCCCAGTCCTCTCACACTCCACTCCCAGTCCGCTCCCAGTCCTCTCACACTCCACTCCCAGTCCTCTCACACGCCGCTTCCACTCCGCTCCCAGTCCTCTCACACTCCACTCCCACTCCGCTCCCAGTCCGCTCCCAGTCCTCTCACACTCCACTCCCAGTCCGCTCCCAGTCCTCTCACACTCCACTCCCAGTCCTCTCACACGCCGCTTCCACTCCGCTCCCAGTCCGCTCCCAGTCCTCTCACACTCCACTCCCACTCCGCTCCCAGTCCTCTCACACTCCGCTCCCAGTCCTCTCACAATCCACTCACACTCCACTCCCAGTCCGCTTACACTCCGCTCACACTCCGCTCCCAGTCCTCTCACACTCCACTCACACTCCACTACCACTCAGTTCCTCTGATGGGCTCCAAACTTTATAGTAAACGGTGATTAAGAATCCTTTCTGTGCCCTAAAATAAAGTTTAGTAAAGTACTCTTGATTTGGGGGATAGCGATTAGTGACTGTTCCTGTTCCCTGTAATAGTTTCCCCAAAAATGGCGATTAGGGTCCATTTCTGATCCCAATAATATAAAGATTAGGGAAAGTTTATATTATAGAGGAAAGTGGTTAGGGACCATTTCTGTTCCTCATAATAGTGTTCCCTGTGACAGTAATTATGGACCATTTTTGTTCCATATAATAGTAAATAAAGACCCCTATTCACTATTACAGGGAACACTGTAATAGTGATTAGGAACTACTTCTGTTCCCTGTTTAGTGATTAGAGACCATTTCTGTTCCCTGTAACAGTGATTATGGACCATTCCTGTTCCCTGTAATAGTGATTATGGACCATTCCTGTTCCCTGTAATAGTGATTATGGACCATTCCTGTTCCCTGTAATAGTGATTATGGACCATTCCTGTTCCCTGTAGTAGTGGTCATGGACCATTTCTGTTCCCTGTAACAGTGATTATGGACCATTCCTGTTCCCTGTAATAGTGATTAAGGACTATTCCTGTTCCCTGTAGTAGTGATTAAGGACTATTCCTGTTCCCTGTAGTAGTGATTAAGGACTATTCCTGTTCCCTGTAGTAGTGATTAAGGACTATTCCTGTTCCCTGTAGTAGTGATTATGGACCATTCCTGTTCCCTGTAATAGTGATTATGGACCATTCCTGTTCCCTGTAGTAGTGGTCATGGACCATTTCTGTTCCCTGTAACAGTGATTATGGACCATTCCTGTTCCCTGTAATAGTGATTATGGACCATTCCTGTTCCCTGTAATAGTGATTATGGACCATTCCTGTTCCCTGTAGTAGTGGTCATGGACCATTTCTGTTCCCTGTAACAGTGATTATGGACCATTCCTGTTCCCTGTAGTAGTGATTATGGACCATTCCTGTTCCCTGTAATAGTGATTATGGACCATTCCTGTTCCCTGTAGTAGTGGTCATGGACCATTTCTGTTCCCTGTAACAGTGATTATGGACCATTCCTGTTCCCTGTAATAGTGATTATGGACCATTCCTGTTCCCTGTAATAGTGATTATGGACCATTCCTGTTCCCTGTAGTAGTGGTCATGGACCATTTCTGTTTCCTGTAACAGTGATTATGGACCATTCCTGTTCCCTGTAATAGTGATTAAGGACTATTCCTGTTCCCTGTAGTAGTGATTAAGGACTATTCCTGTTCCCTGTAGTAGTGATTAAGGACTATTTCTGTTCCCTGTGATATTGATTATGAATCATTCCTGGTCCCTGTAATAGTGGTTAGGGAAGATTCCTGTTCACTGTAATGGATTTTACCATAAGGAATAGTAATTATGGAGCACTGTCCCCTATAAAAGTAGTAATTAGGAAACCCTGTTGCCATGTTATGTTAAAGTAGACCATTCTTGGCTCTGTTGAGTGACAGAACCCACCAGACTCTCTCAAGTTGGCCATAAGTCTGAGCTGTGTGGTTACTAAACCTTCCATCCACATTCAGTCAAAACCCTGCAGATGCAGAGTGCTTCTCACTACTTACTACTCACTACTGATGCAGCCGCCTTCAGGACACTGTGGCCTATTTTCCCAGCTCAGTTAATTCTGTGAAACTACTCTCTGAGAAACTTGCAGGCTACAGGAACAGAAAACAGGAGCCAGTACAGATCATATTTTATATGGGGTGAAAATTATAAGCAGCCATGGCACATAGAGTAACACTGCAGTAGGGTAGCTGCGTACAACCACACGGAAAAGCTGTGAAGTGCATCTTTAAGAAAACGCCTATAAAACTCTGCATCAAAACAATCTGAATATTTTAGTTGTCTTACTTTTGACACCGTTTGTGCTGATGTAAAACATTGTAGTGTACCCATTTTCTGAGTAAACATAGTGAAACTGGTCTAACGACACTTCCTTGCTGTCCTTAACCTTTAGCTAAACTCATTTAACCAGGAAAATGACCAGTGTTGTCGTCCACGTGACTTTTGGTGACCGGGTCAGTGGGTTAATAGATCTTATTCACGACTCATTACTGGAATTGATCCAATGACCGTGTGTAGTTGAATGCATAAAGGGGCTTGTTTAGGGCAGCTGACTCACATCTAGCTGTTAGGATCCACAGCTGTAGCCAGGAAGCTCCTTAATGACATGCGGTTGAGCCTGGTCACCGTCTCCTGCTTAACACAAGCTTCTGTAAACGCTTTATTCTCTTCATTTCAGACGCTCCCATGCATTATCCCTGCATCCTGGAACTTCAGAATAGATCGATTTAGTTTGGTAGTTGGGTAGCTATGACAGTGGGGAACCATCAAATAAGCCCTGCCAGGTCCCAGGAACTTTAATGTCACTACTTATATTCACCTAATAAGCTAATTACAAGAATTTGAGCCATTATGTTTTAGATCAAAATGCCTTTAAGCTTGTGAAAAGCACACACAGAGTCAGCGGTGCCCAAACTTTTGAATCTTGCTGTATTTATGGAGGCCTTCATGTGAAAAACCCCTCAACCTTTTTCTCACGTCATGGTGTTTTCACAAAACGCTGCTGAAACGTGAACTCCGCTGGGCCTGTTTCAGCTCCTGGTCTCGTGTTCTCACTCATGTTAACGGCTGGATTGACGTAAAGCCTCTTCGCTCTGTCTAATTCCCTCTGCAGGAGTGTGAATAGAGGCCTATTGAAAGAGCGTCCTTGAGGATGTGTTTCACACCTTCAGCAGCAGTTTTAGACGCGGTAGTGTGTAGAGTTGAAAGAGTAGCTACATTCCTGCTCTATTAGTGTGGTCAGAGGTATTTTTTGAACTCAGAAAAATATCCATCGAGTTTACTTGGTTCATATATATTACTTAACACAGGTGTTCCTATTCAGTATCCTCACTTTTTTAGCTTAGTATTCTGGCTGGCTTTAAATCCTGAGCTCATTCAGGATCTAATAGTGAGTGAACAGAACTGTCATCTGTTTCTGTTCTGATCTGGTGCTCAGTAAAATCACTATTTCAAGGATACGTATGTTAATAAGTTAAGAAACTGTCATATGGAGAAAATACTATGTTTTTACTGTGTTGCTTAATATTGCAATTGTGATACCCCTTGCAGTATATTAACCACGTCTGATATTTGAAGTTTCCTTGGGTCCATATATTCTCTGAGCTTGCCTGAGGTCTCAAGCATGTTTCCTAAACAAATGCATTTAAATTTGCGTTATATAAATAAAAGCAAAAAGAGCATGAAAAGGTAAAATAGGTAAAGGGTTGGATTCATAACACACACAATCAGATTTACTTTGATGTTAACAGCAAATATCATGGTGGTAACATGCATCCTGGTTCATTAATAAGGATTATATAAGGATTATATTTATTTTTTATTTATTTATTGTTTTTATATGTTAAAATAAATATAATTTGTGCACTAAAATTAGCAAAAAAATGTCCTAGTTGAGTTCATTCCCTGCTGAGGAACTTATTTTTACTTTCTCCAATGCATGAAGCTTTCATAATGTGAAATATTTCATCTCTCCTGTCACCTCAGGTTACGTTGATCGAGACAGATGAATCAGGGCTGCTTTGAAGCTGTCAGGTGCCCTCAGTGAGTCAGATGTTCATATAGCGAGTTAAACCCGTGCAGTATGCATATTCATGTAGCAGTAAAGCCACATTCTTTAATCCTCCCCAATGGCATATACGCTTTGAAATGCCTCTTCTAACATTTCCTATAATTATTTCTGGCTTGTAGTTCATTTAGACCAGTGGAGAAGATTCAGATCTTTGATCCATGCCATATTTGCGTTTATAAATAGAAGTGGAGATATTATAATTATCATTTTAAATTGACAAAAATATATTTGCACAAAGAAAAAGCATTCATTATATTTTTATAATGTTTTGATATTGGTTATACTTAAAGAATTAGAATAAAGGGCCAGTATGTCCAGTATGGCCAGTAGGACCAGTTATGTCACTGTGTAAATAATTATGTAAGACTGCTAATATTAATAATGATAAATTATTAAGGCCAAAAATTCTAGTTTGTTTGTGTTATTTTTTTCAGAATGAGCACATGTACAGTTTTTTAGCACTCCTCAATACCAAATACAATACTGAGCAAGCTACGTAGGGTTAAGTAGTTGCGAGTGTAAATAAGTGCAGTGTACCATAATAGTTAAATTATTCAAATGTAGCTGGTTTCAAATGATGTGCATTAGCTAGCTATGCTACATTAGTCATCTTTGATCAAGTAGCGCTGCTGGAGAAGTGTTTTTATGTCAGAAAAGCGTTTCTGTATATCTGTAAGTAAAGTACATTTCATAGTTTTGATCTTCATCTGTCTCTTTTAACAACAGTCTCACAGTGAGAGCGTGAATCACATCTGAGGCTAGCGCATCTAAGGAGCTCACTTCAGGAGGTTTTCGTCTCGTTGGAGTCTTTTGACCGGCTGGTTAAGCTGTAGTTGGCACAGATGGACTTCAGTACCAAATGTTGACTTTTTCTCCTCTGTTTTGTTGGCCTGTGTGTGTCCACCCGTATTAGGGAGGTGGTTATGATGGTGTGTGTTCCAGGTGGGAATTTGCCAAGGTGGAATGTTTAAAGTGACCAGCGACTTTGTGTCCAACTGCCATAGAGTCAGTAACACTTCTCTGTGTGAGCAGAACCTCCTTCACTGACCGCTTGAGTTGTTTGGCTTACGTCACACGGTATCCACTGGTATCGGATGATGATACCGGAGCATTTCTGTGAGGTTGAGTACAAGTGAATGAGCACAGAAACACCTGTGGATGTTTTCAGATCTGAAGCAGCTTGATCTTCTCCTCTCTCTCAGAGATCAAAGCTTTCAGTGCTGTTTATCTCATTCTAGTGTCTACCAGGTCTTCCAGGTGGTTGTTAGGAGGCCCATTTTCTCTGCAGCTTAATCCGTTTTTGAAACACTGCTTTCTCACTTCTTTTCTTTTGACTTTGTCCTTCTTTATGTAAATGGATTATCTACATCTAATCTTAATGTGTACATAATGATTGTTTTTACTGGGAGTTAAATCTCAGACTTTTGATCAGTGCAGTATGTAAGGGCATTGTATTTGTTTTTGTTTGCAGGCCAGAGACTGTCCTTTAACCAGCTCCAACTTTGTGCGAATCACCAAAGAGCTGAAGAACAAAGACCAGTACAGCCAGGTCCTCTTCTCTGGATTCGTTAGAATGGTAGAAAAGCTCTCTCTCTCTCTCTCTCTCTCGCTCTCTCTCTCGCTCTCACTCTCTCGCTCTCTCTCTCTCTCGCTCTCTCTCTCTCTCTCTCTCTCTCTCTCTCTCTCTCTCTCTCTCTCTCTCTCGCTCTCTCGCTCTCTCTCTCTCGCTCTCACTCTCTCCCTCACCAAGATAACTAATTTAGCAAATGTACAGACTTCATCCTCTTTCACGTTCTCACTTTCTCTCTGTCCTTCTCTTTTGTGTTCTTTGTGTGTTGTACTTTCACACTGTCTCTCTTCCTCAGCCTTTCTCTCTCACTCGCTCATTTTCTCACTTTCCCTCTTTCACTTTCACTAATTCTGTACTCCCAAAGTCTCTCTCTCTCTCTCTCTCTCTCTCTCTCTCTCTCTCTCTCTCTCTGTTACATAACCTACATTGTCCTTTTAAAGGTCAACATATAAAGGTCCAGTAATTTATGTACCAAAAATAGTCATCATTAATTTTTATATTTCCATTTTTCTGACCTCTTTAAAGCAGAATAAGTCTGTGTTTACGTTTAGATATTTTTATCCTATACTAGTACATCAGCACATACTGAGACAGATTTACAGCCAAGAAGGTAAAATGAACATAAAATGTTGTGGCTCCCAAAGTGGTTTGATTTTTGTTGGATGGACGAAATGGCTCTTCTGAATATTTGGGTTGCTGACCCCTGCTCTAGGCTGTTAGGGTTAGGGTCATGTTACCATACGTTTCTTTTGGCTAGTCAAGTATCTAATTTGTTCACATTAGAGGTCAATTTAAAACCATTGATTACTATATATTAGTATTAGTATTTCAGTACTTTTTTATTGGTATTTTTTAGTATTAGTATTTCAGTACTTTTTTATTGGTATTTTTTAGTATTAGTATTTCAGTACTTTGTAAATTTAATTTAGAACTTCCCTCCATGGAGTTCTGAGTAACACCTGCAGGTCCTGTGACTCCCAGCACATCTCCCCCGCTCTCTCTGCTTCTCTCACTCCTCCTCTCTGTCTTCACCTCACACTTTCTGTTTCTCTTTTCTGTTCTTGCTCTCTCTCAGTTCATTTGGCTTTATTATGTTTAGCATATTAACGTTTTTATACTAATGTGGTTACAATACTAGCAAAGCCTCGTGGTGGGGTTATCAAATGACATGATCAAATTCAATTACAGAAAGATTTAGTTAGAAACTATATTTAATTATAATAACTATAATTCATTACAGAAATGCAGCAGTGTGGGAACAAATAAGTCTAATAAATCTCTCTCTCTCTCTCTCTCTCTCTCTCTCTCTCTCTGTCTCTCTCTCTCTCTCTCTCTCTCTCTCTCTCTCTCTCTCTCTCTCTCTCTGTCTCTCTCTCTCTCTCTCTGTCTCTCTCTCTCTCTCTCTCTCTCTCTCTCTCTCTCTCTCTCTCTCTGTCTCTATCTCTCTCTCTCTCTCTCTCTCTCTGTCTCTCTCTCTCTCTCTCTCTCTCTCTCTCTCTCTGTCTCTCTCTCTCTCTCTCTCTCTCTGTCTCTCTCTCTCTCTCTCTCTCTCTATCTCTCTCTCTGTCTCTCTCTCTGTCTCTCTCTCTCTCTCTCTCTCTCTCTCTCTCTCTCTCTCTCTCTCTCTCTCTCTGTCTCTCTCTCTCCCTCTAGCTGAACTGGTTCAATAACACAAAGGACAGAGCTCTGCTCATCACAGACAAACACATCTACAGACTAGAGCCGAAGAAACACTTCAAGGTGCAGAAGCGGATACCTATAGAAACTGTGAGTACAACACAGACCTGTGTATATGTACCTGCACTGCACGTCTAAAAATATCCACACAGCCCTTCAGCCGTTCGATCGTGCAACTAATATAATCTCCATAGAAAAGAACTGACCAGTAGAATGAGATGCTCTGGAATAGCTGGAAGGTCACCATGCTCAATGAGAAGTGTGGGCTAGAGGGGTATAAAGCCCCCCAGCATGGGGCTGTGGAGTGATAGAGCTTGAGTATGAGTGATCCAGCATCGACCATCCAACATCAGTACCTGACCTTACTAATGCTCAATCATATCCTCACAGCAATGTTCCAACATCTCATGTAAAGCCTTCCTAGAAGAGTAGAGGCTAAGCCTTTTCTAAGCCTAGTCCTAATCTTATCCTGTGGTTTTACTAATTAGGTTTTGTGCTGCAAAATTTCTTGTTTTATTTTTTCACATTTTAACATTTGTCGGGTTTTATGTGCTAAAAATGGTGATTTTTCATTTTCTAAGACCATTTTCCAACCTCTCTTTATCCCGTAGAATTAAACAGGCCATTTTTGTTACTGGCCTTTTAGACTGATGTATGACTGATATATGTAAATGAGTCCTGGTTGTGCCTCATTCAAAAAGCAGCCCAGACTAAAACACTCCTTATAACTTCATTGTGAATGGGCGGGGATAAACTGCTGTAGACTGAATATTCAAATTAATGTTAATGTGCTGTTTTTCACAAAGACAGTGGATTTTTAACTGTGTGAACTGGGGAGCTTTGATCTGAAGCACTTCAGCACTTTTTTCTGTAGTTTTCCCACATAGTCAGGGCACCATTTGTCCTACAAATGCATGAAAACAAACCGAAAAGTACACACTGCATACAACGCAAATGCATGCAGATGAATTCATGTCCCACGCTGGGCCTGTAACTCGTCCTTCTCTTTTAGCTGTAGGTCACATTGCCTGCATTAGAGCGGATGTAGGACCAACCTGATCTCACCTGATGGAACACACACACTCGTATATACACTCACTGACAGAGTGGAACAGCAGAGTTTCTGCATGGTTTAATAGGGTCACTCCGCCTGGACAGGCCGCATGTCCATCCGTCTGTGTCTGTGTGAACCGAACCACCGGGGCTGTGTTTGTGAGGTGTCTGACCTACATTCTTTTAGCCCCGTGAGCAGAATGGAGCTACATTGTGCAGGAGGGATTTGGTCACACTGTGGCACCGACAGTCTGAGCCCCCTCGCACGGTTGCACATAGACGTTGGGTTTTATACAGTGTCAGGACACAGGGTATTGACCTCTATATATATATATATTGTTGTTGTTGTTGGAAGAAAACCTCATATCTCAATTTTTGACGTTTTTCAGTTTTTGACATAATTTGAAAGTACCTGTTGTTCTTTATATTGTATATAAATTTCATGATGAATGGACTAAAAGAAATATCCGAAAATGACTTGGGAAAAATTCTGGTTCCATTGACTTACATTAAAAGTAAAGTAAGTTATTTTCTTCTCCTGTAAAGTTATCAATTTGGACATTTTTTCCAACAGCTATATACAGCATACACACACACACACACACACACACACACACACATTGGTGTATGGTTTGATATAGCAAGTGGTTTTACACTTTTCATTTAAAATAATTATTGATGGATATGAAATGTTTTATTGGTCCTTTAAATCGTAACTGTTATACCTGAGTATAAAACTCTGTAGGTTCTACAGAGTATATAATGTACAAAAGCGCACACACACACACACACACACACGGTTTTAGGGTGTATGGATGTGTGCTTCACGCATCTCCAGCTCTAACAGGATCAGATCTCTCTGCAGCAGAAACAGAGGGACGGCTGCAGTTTAGACACACTGCAATATTTGCTTCAGTGCTTTATCCTCTTTATTCTCCTCCGTCTGCTCTTCTACATCTATTACACTCATATCTTTCTCACGTTAAAGTGATACAGTGGAGAAAAATTAAACGGTTACCCTAAAAAATGTAGTTAATCAGTCGAGACGCGTTTGGGGTCTGAACTGCTACTTTAGTTTTAGCGCTGGGGCTACAAGGGTCATGTAGCTGAGAAGTACCGGAAGCTTACACTGCACCAGTCAGCCCTGTGCTACATCAACACACACTGTGTGGAGTGGCTCGGGATCTATAATATACTTGATTATGTGGTTTCTGACTCTGTATGATACTGTTTAGAGCTTGACTGACTGGCGAATAAACTAGGTCATTATTGATCTTCTGTATTGTATGGAAAATATCACCAATAATGCACCAATAACAGCCAAACTTTGGTCCCAGCATCACAAGCACTGGGCGACTTTAGACCGTTCCAGTGGGAAACCCAATGCAGGACATTCACTATTTAACTGTGTGACAGAGACAGACTGAACTGGTAAATCTAAACACAACAATCCATCATGGTTAGAAGAACAAAGCCACGCAGATAATGAGATGAGAATAACTGTATAAACACAAACTGCTTATTTTCTGAAGAGAACTCATTTTTCAAAAAGAGAAGGAACAGAGAGAGGCATAATGGAAACAAAATAAACAGAAAGCTCACCTGTCGAAAGAGAGGAGACCGTTAGGATTAACCCTCGTGTGGTGTTCAGGTCTGTGAGATGTTTACCAAAAATAGAAAAGATGTGGTTTATTATTTCAGCCTCAGACTCTTGGTCTTTGCTCATTTTCTGTGAGGAACGTATAAAATAACCCATTTTCAGAGCTTCACTCTGTTCACCCCCCACACATTTATACTTCACATGTGGTGCTGGGCTGAATCTGTTCTCCCCCTACATGGCCTGCTGTTTGTGTGTTTGTGTGTGTGTGTGTGTGTGTGTGTGTGTGTGTGTGTGTGTGTGTGTGTGTGTGTGTGTGTGTGTGTGTGAGGGTGGACAACATGGACAGGCTGCTGACTGGCTACAGCTGCTAAAGTAGAACCCTACGCTGGACACTTGTGATATTTTAAACATCTTGTATTTTTACATAAACTGCTATGTCTGTGTTGATTTAATAAACACTAATGTGGTGGTTAAACCAGACCACTGAGTAACACACACATCAACACCAGACAAAGGGTTAAAACCTAATGCTTTGCATTTTTTTGGGAATTGGCAAAATGGTTTATACCTTATATACCGTATATACCTTTGCATCCCATTGGAAAAGCATCAAATGCAATTTTAAATCAAATCAGCCATTGGTCTCCATTTAAAATCATTAGGATCCTTTAAATTGTGACATCAACCCATGAAAAAGCCAAAAATAAATGACAAAACCATCAGGATGCAACAGAAAGGCCTGAGGATTTTGTGGGCTTTTTCACGCTCAGAGTGTTGGAATGCATGGGTGTTTGCAAACAGCCAGAACTGGCTTTTTCTCTATCGGTGCTCAAAACTGACTCATCAGCTTTGATGCTTTTTCATGGCAGTGAAATTGAAAGGCTTTGAGTTTAAGTAAAGTGACCCCACAACGGGTAAATTTCACCTCCACATTTAACCCATCCGTGCAGAGACACACTGAACACGCACACTAGGGGGCAGCGTACACACTTGCCCAGAGTGATGGGCAGCCCTATCCACAGCACCCGGGGAGCAGTTGGGGGTTAGGTGTCTTGCTTATGGCCACTTCAGCCACATACTGTCATCTCAAGGGATCGAACTGGCGACCTTCCGGTCACAAGGCTGGTTCCCTAAACTCCAGCCCACGACTGCCAACCTAGACATAATATTAAAGTTTAAAGGGTTCATTTGTGACATTCTCTATAAAACTCATCTTTAAATAGCATGAACACTAATGGACAATACGACTGCAGAATGAACTACATTATTTTCTAACAGCGTATTAAAGCGCATGTGATGCTGTCTGAGTCGAGCGTCTGTCCGTCTGCGCTGTCCGAGGGAAAGTAGACCACGCTGACGAGGTTTATTCAGGCTCAGACAGGAATATTGCTTTGTTTTTTTTGTTTGTTTGTTTTTGTTTTTATCCACGGTTGCCAGGTCAGTTCTGAATTAATCTCGTTGCACCGCGGCCTGACGCACTGCTGGAGTGATTAGCACACAGGCTTATTGTGGAGGGAACTTGATGTGTCAGCTCAGAGCCGGTAGGATAACGTGACACACTTTAATCAGCCTGTTTGTGATGATGGCTGGCCGCATTATGTAACCTGGTTTGTGTGTGAAAAGAATTCGTGTGCATATTTGTTTAATTTGAACTTAACCCTCTACTTTTCTTTCATAAAATAGACCTGATTATTAAATATCAAAACATTTTTTTAAATAATATGTGCAGAGGTCATTGTGGGCTGTGTTGCCTTGAGGTAACACTACGCGACAATGGGAAGAAATGATATAGAGGTGTGTTCCCTGAAGTGGTGGGACCACTCAGCACCACTGAATGGGTTTGATTAGTTCAGAAAATCATCAACCAGCTTCTCAGACTGAACTTTGGAGGCGTGGAAATGCATCCCTGCAGGTTTCCTTAGAAAATTGAAAGTGAATGGAATAAAAAACAGAAGCTGCGATAAATAGGGGATTCATTAAATATATATAAATATATAATAATATAAATATAATATAATAATGAAAAATAGTTGTTCTGTATAATCCTCAGTTAAATATGTGTTTTCTGTTGATGCTGAAAATGAATAGCTTGGCTGGTTTAACTGGAAATGAAATAAACTAAGTGTGGTCTCTGACATTTGCTCAGTGCTTTGTGTGTGTGTGTGTGTGTGTGTCCAGCAGAAATGGGGTCAGTGTGTGTGTGTGTGTGTGTGTGTGTGTGTGTGTGTGTGTGTGTGTGTGTGTCCACTCTGTCTCCAGTAAAGAGGCTTAATAGTAACTGAACTCACTCTGCGTAATGTATTAAGTTTTCTTACATGTAAAAAATATGTATAAAAAGACAGAAATAACAGCATTTATATTAATCCCATGCTGTATAATAACCCCAGGTCAGCTATAGGTAAATTATATAAAACAAACTGGAGAATTATTAATGCAGATATATTTATGTTAATATTAATTCCCTTGATTACAGAAGAAATGCTGGACGATCAGGTGTCTACAAACTTAACCCTGTTCTTTTTGCCTTAGGTAACCAGTTTGAGCGTATCAAGCGGGACGGATCAGATGGTGGTGCTACACACTGTGTCTCAGGAAGACGTACTAGTGTACCTACAGAGTGGTCAGCTGGGGCCAAAGCAGGACCGTGTGGGGGAGCTGGTGGGGACGCTGTGTGACCACTTCACACGGTGAGTTCATTCATAAAACACCCTAGCTGATGATTACACTCACAGGTCGGAACGTGTCTGATCCCTCCGGGAACCAGGCCAAGCACCCCATGATTTTAAAGCATCAACCTGCTAGAGAACCTGCTGAAACTCTTTCATTACGCCAGCTTCACCAGCGTGAGCGTGGAATTCAAGATCCCACTGTGTTATAATCACGTCACGATATGGTTTTCTGACAATACTGTCAGAAATACTGTCGTCCATACTGACCATCTGCATGGGTCATTAGTAAGAGAGCGTAATTACTCCTGTTTAATTGAACTTGACCGCATGTGAAATATTAAGCCCAGGGGAAGCCCAGCAAATTTTCAGAATTTCTAAATGATTCAATCAAAAGAAAGTGAAATTATTTGTTACAGAAACAACTTAGACTCAGATTTTTTTACTGTGGTGGTGATGGGAACCATGGGTCATGTCTACAACCTACACACACACACACACACACACACACCTTCTAAGCAGCTTCTCCTATTTGGTCATGAGGGGTCCCAGCTTTTATTGAGAGAAGGGCAGGATACATGCTGGACAGGTCGCCAATCACAGGGCATCTATATATATATATATATATATATATATATATGTGTGTGTGTGTGTGTGTGTGTATACATACATATACACTGCTCAAAAAAATAAAGGGAACACTCCAATAACTCATCCTAGATCTGAATGAATGAAATATTCTCTTGAAGACTTTGTCCTGTACAAAGTTGAATGTGCCGACAACAAAATCACAAAAATCATCAATGGAAATCAAACTTATTAACCAGTGGACTCCTGGATTTGGAGTCACACACAGAATTAAAGTGGAAAAACACACGACAGGCTGATCCAACTTTGATGTGATGTCCTTAAAACAAGTCAAAATGAGGCTCAGTGTTGTGTGTGGCCTCCACGTGCCTGTATGACCTCCCTACAATGCCTGGGCAGCTCCTGATGAGGTGGCGGATGGTCTCCTGAGGGATCTCCTCCCAGACCTGGACTAAAGCATCCGCCAACTCCTGGACAGTCTGTGGTGCGACGTGGCGTTGGTGGATGGAGCGAGACATGATGTCCCAGATGTGCTCAATCGGATTCAGGTCTGGGGAACGGGCGGGCCGGTCCATAGCTTCAATGCCTTCATCTTGCAGGAACTGCTGACACACTCCAGCCACATGAGGTCTAGCACTGTCCTGCATTAGGAGGAGCCCAGGGCCAACCGCACCAGCATATGGTCTCACAAGGGGTCTGAGGATCTCATCTCGGTACCTAATGGCAGTCAGGCTACCTCTGGAGAGCACATGGAGGGCTGAGCGGCCCTCCAAAGAAATGCCACCCCACACCATTACTGACCCACTGCCAAACCGGTCATGCTGAAGGATGTTGCAGGCAGCAGATCGCTCTCCATGGCGTCTCTGTCACGTCTGCACGTTTGTGGCCTGCTGGAGGTCATTCTGCAGGGCTCTGGCAGCTCCTCCTGCTCCTCCTTGCTCAAAGGCGGAGGTAGCGGTCCTGCTGCTGGGTTGTTGCCCTCCTACGGCCTCCTCCACGTCTCCTGGTGTACTGGCCTGTCTCCTGGTAGCGCCTCCAGCCTCTGGACACTACGCTGACAGACACAGGAAACCTTCTTACCACAGCTCGCATTGACGTGCCATCCTGGATGAGCTGCACTACCTGAGCCTCTTGTGTGGGTTGTAGAGTCCGTCTCCTGCTACCACGAGTGTGAAAGACCACCAACATTCAAAAGTGACCAAAACATCAGCCAGAAAGCAGAAAGGTACTGAGAAGTGGTCTGTGGTCCCACCTGCAGAACCACTCCTTTATTGAGTGTGTCTTGCTAATCGCCAGTAATTTCCACCTGTTGTCTGTTCCATTTGCACAACAGCTGTGAAACTGATTGTCAGTGTTGCTTCCTAAGTGGACAGTTTGATTTCACAGGAGTTTGATTTACTTGGAGTTATATTGAGTTCAAAGTGTTCCCTTTATTTTAATGAGCAGTGTATATATATATATATATACACTATTGTTTTAAAAAAGCCACTTCCAAAGCTTTTGAGAAGCTCAGGCCAGTGCAGTAGTCCAGTTTGAGCTTTAGATCTATGTGCTCAGAGCACAAGCTACACTGCACTTTACAGATACAGCCAAGGAACTCTTTGGAGGTTGAAAATCAGTTCATCCAATATGTTTGAGTGAAACAATAAAAACGGGGAGAAAAGTGCAGATAATGTTTTTACCACATAACTGTACTTAGCATGGTCTGGTAAAAGAGACACATCTGAAGCTCGGCTGTAATGAAGTTTAATTAATTAGTTTCAGATAAATAAGCCTTAGCTCTGCGAGTCGGTGGGGAAGGGTATTAGATGCATATTAGGATGATTAGTTGGTCACAGATTGGGATAAGGCTGCAGTTTTAGACTTTAATCTCTAGAGCTGGGCAGACTTCGTTTATCCCCAAAAGATGGGAAATCCAAGACATTTACAGTCCTAAATCGGTCCCGGAGTACAGAGGGATAGAGGCTGTTGAGCATTTGTAAACATAACTGTCTGTATATTTCACATATTTTTTGTTACAGTGATTTGATGTTTGTGTGAAATCCAAAAAAAAAAAAAACCAACAACAACAACAAAAAAAAACTGTTTCAGACACACAGACACTTACCCATCAAAAGTTTGGGGACTCCCAGCATTTCTAAATGTCTTTAATTTAAATAAGCATGTTTTCTGTTTGGGTTTGCAAGCACTGCAGTAACACTGACATGATGGTGGTGTGTTAGTGTGTGTTGTGCTGGTCTGAGTGGATCAGACACAGCAGTGCTGCTGAACAGTGTATGTAGTGCTTAATTTTTAATTGCCAGTTGCATCTAACATAATTTTGCTGACACGTTAAAAGAAATGTTTCATAAGTGGCATCTAATTTTTGCATATTCAGATTTCTTTCTACAAATCAATGGGCCTAAAAGGTTAATGCATGTAAATTAGCATTGTTCATAACCCGGACCATCAGCTTCTATTTAGTCTGCCTTTAAAGTTGTTGTTGAACATGTTGATTTCTGTTAGGAACTGTTATTAACTGTAAACACTATGAGAGCAAAATGACTGTCAACAAAATACACTGAAAGTGGCAATTACCGGGGTCCAAGCACTGTGTGCCTTTATGGAGCCAACAGAGCACAAATGATGGGTGAAGCTTTAAGAACGACCTCCACTTACAATAGAGGTGGGTCTCAAAAGGACATGCCTGTCAATTTTCACATATACTTGCCTTGCCTTTACAAGTGCAGCGTGTCTTAAAAAGTTTTTTTTCTCTTGCTTTTTCTCTAATTTCATCCGGCTCTTCTGATACATACTGACTGAAGCTAAATTAATCGCTACCAGAAGTGGATCCCCATCAAAGTGAATTGGCTTTGTTGAGTCGAGTGTTGAGTCTGACTGTGAAGTTTATGTGGTTACTAGGCAGTTGTTCTTGTTCACAGTGTGATTCTGGAGTAAATCTCTATCATCCATGCAGTTATTCATTGCTTAAGAAGTACTCACCTTCCTCATCACATATATATTTGTTGCTAATGTTTTTAGTCTCACATCACGGCACATAAGACCATCAAGAAAGCAGATAAAAAAAGACATGTCTAACGATTTGGTTGGCTGCTTCCAGTTTCCAGTAGCCTTACCTAAACACTGCCTTGCAGAGCTTCATATTCCAAATTAAACCAAATTGGCTTTTATTCACGCGCTTAGGCTCTAAAAATGTGTTCAGCAAACTGTTTTAAAAAATTAAAACTAATCAAATATTATCAAGTGGCTATTGCTGTCAAATATAAATGCAAATAAATGCAAAAATAAATAAAATAAAATAGATCACATCCAGTTCTGCAGATCTGAATACTGATGTTGTGGCATTTATTTATTGCCTCTCTCTGACAGTGAACCCAGTCCCCCCGGCTGACAGCAGTCAGTGTGTTGGTGCAGCAGATGTGAGGAGTTTAGGAGTTAGTGAATGTGTGTGTAATCACTTTTCCTCCACGTCCTCCTCAGCTCTGTTGTGCCACCATCTGTGGGTGAATGGCTGGGACGGCTGGGGTCTTGACCCCTGTACGCATTGTCAAAATGAAGACTGGGGGGTGGGGGGTGCAGTTTGGCTGGATCAGATGACAATACACACGCGTGGTCCTGCAGGGGTCGTTCAGCAGTTGTCCTCAGTCCCACTAAGAACTCTGGGTAATTCAAAATGAACCATTTATCATATTTAAGAGAGTTTCTGCGTTTTATTTGAGTTTTAGAAGTGGAGTGGGACTTGTTTTCAGACCAGGAGTTACACACTGAACTCCAGGCCACCTTAAACTCTACACACACACACACACACACACACACACACACACACACCCCTGTGTGTTTTCATCTTCATTTTTTTCTGTCATTTATTATTTATCCTTTACACTGAGATAATCACAGTAGCTTGTAACTGTAAAAATACAAAAACTGCTAAAAGCTTTTATCTTAAATGTGACATTCATAACAGTCAATATGCTACAAACTAAGAAAGCCAAGGTCAGCATTTCTCACTGCATGATTCACATATGAATATTCCTTCATAGGTAATGCAAAGCAGTGACTCTGTAGACCTGCCTGTGGTCTTCTCTTCTCTTCTCTTCTCTTCTCTTCTCTTCTCTTCTGTTCTCTTCTCTTCTCTTCTCTTCTCTTCTGTTCTCTTCTCTTCTCTTCTCTTCTCTTCTGTTCTCTTCTGTTCTCTTCTCTTCTCTTCTCTTCTCTTCTCTTCTGTTCTCTTCTGTTCTCTTCTCTTCTCTTCTCTTCTCTTCTCTTCTCTTCATATTACATGCATCATTGCTCAAATCTGATCTTTCTCATATGATGGTTCAATCTAGTTTAGGTAAGAGACTCAAACCGGTCATTAATGTGATGAACCGGCTCCTGAACTGACCCTCATGAGCTCCTCCTACTCAGTGACGTCACGTGACTGAATCGCTGCATCATCAGCACAAACTAACGAGCAGAACGAGCTTCGCTGAGAAGATCATTAACTCTGATCGGCTCTCAGCTTCATTATTAGAGCCAGACGGAGGAGGAAAAGGTGAGATGAGCTGCTTTTCCACCGTTTACAGGCTTTAACGTCTGTTCAGCGCTGTTGCCATGGTAACGCTGAATGATGACACACGCAGTGAAAAAAAAAAAGCACATGAATTCCAATCTGAGCATCTCATTAAAGTCACACGGCCACGAATCAGATACGTATCGGATCCTGATAAGGATCTAAGACCATGTATGAAAGTGGCTCAGATCAGATTTGAACAGATCAGATTTGTGTCCACACAGCCCTGAAAACACCAGATCCGAGTCACGTTAGGGCTAAAGATCGGACTTGTGCCTCTTCAGCCTGGTAATGTGAGCGCAGCCTCTTTCTCTGCCTGTGTTACTTGTGGCACACAGGCGTTCAGGGTTAGTGTCTCTGATTACATACAGACCACTGTGTTCAGGACGGCTATTAGATTCAACTCTATAATGATGGTTTGAACAATAAGGTTATTCTGCTTTTTGTTTGGGCGCCATGGGTGGCGCTGTCACCTCACAGCAAAAAGGGTCTGGGTTCGATTCCCCGGGCAGGCGACCAGGGTCCTTTCTGATATATATATATATATCAGCTGATATTCAGTTATCAGAAAACCACACAATCGGAATTTCACTCAGGTCATAATACAAGGCCGGCTCCAGTGCTCAGAATGAGATTTTCTACTCTTTCATTCTCTTTCCCTCTATTCATTCATTCATTTTAAAGTACTCCTCCTTTCTTCCTCTATTACTGAGGTCACTTTGACTGTGCCCTCTCACCTGGGCTACATGTATTGATCAGTGTGTGTGTGTGTGTGTGTGTGTGTGTTTATGTCCCTCTCTGACCATCTGCTGAGGCAGCTGGGCGAGTGTTCAGTGAGTTGATTTGCTGATGGGGGTGCTGTGTGGAGTTTCTGTGTTTTTGTAGTTTTAGACTGAAGGATTGTGAGGAGGATTTTGAGACTACCCCAATCCCCCTGCGCCCCCCCCCACCACCACTCCCCCAAACTCCAGCTGTCCTGCCGCTTTAAGTTTTGTCTGTTTGTGCATTGTATTCACAGTAGTATAGTTATATTTGTACATATAGGTATAAATGTAAAGATTCCACATCTCTGAATTAGGAAGAAAGAGAAATACGTCTTTATGCGTTCATTCAATTTTATTCCAGGACGTTTTTGGACCATTTCTAAGTATAATATCATATTTCCAGTATTCATTATTGTTGGATATATATATATATATCATCATCTTCGTTAATCGCTCAGTCCAGATGTGGTCACGGTAGCAGTTGGGAGAGCAGAGAATCCCAGACGACCCTGTTCCCCCACAACTTCCTCCAGCTCATTCCCAGGAACCCCAAGCTGCTCCCAGGCCAACTTAGAGTTATCATCCAATCATCCCTCCAGCGGGTCCTAGGACGACCCCAGGGTCTTGTCGCAGTACGCCGTGCAAGGAGAGTGAGGAGCTCGGCCATCCGGAAGGAGCTCGGAGTAGAGCCACTACTCCTTGTGGAGGAGTAGTGGCTCTACTCCGAGCTCCTCCCGGATGGCCGAGGAGTAGTGGCTCTACTCCGAGCTCCTCCCGGATGGCCGAGCTCCTCACTCTCAGTTGAACTCACAGAAGTTCACGTGTTTTATTTATAAATTTTTTTAGGATGTCCAGCAGTTGTAGTTAAACAATCATGAAATCTGGGGCGGCACCCCCTCAGCCCCCCACTACCAACATCCCTTGCTGAGGGTAAACAGTGTATAGAATAATGTTTACTGCTTAACACAGATAAATATTCCTTCAAACTTAATTAAACATCTTGGAAGGCTTCAGTAGTTGAAAAAGTATAACCATGTTGAAGATCAGCAGCTGGCTAACGCTCTGTAAGCGTATTTATAAACCTGAGGAAGAAAAGCTGTGAGAAAAACAGCAGTTGAAAGTCAGTGTGTGGAGCAGTGACCCAGATCACTGATGGCTTCTCCTCCCCAGAATCTAATCTCAGCCCACTTTTTAGGTTGGTCCAAATGTCAGAGCACCAGAGCTTCTACAAATAACTTCCACTTATCTCTTCTCTTCTCTTCTCTTCTCTTCTCTTCTCTTCTCTTCTCTTCTCTTCTCTTCTCATCTCTTCTGTCCTCTTCTCTTCTCTTCTACATCACTGTATTAGTGAAAATGCATGGAGACGTTGTTGTAATTCCCTGTATCTTTGTTTCTTAGAAAGTGGATGAGAGGCTGCTCTAAACGCCAGAGTGAATGTTGCCCTTTTCTGATCTTTCATAGCTCAAAAACTCTCAGAAGAAAATAGATGTGTCAGTGTGCTGTTGTTGGTGTGAAGGTCTGTGAGTGCGTATGTTCGTAAGCAGGTTTGTGACGCACTCAGAGCTCACTCTCCTCACTTCTCATCCTTGCTGAAACACACTCAGTTGATTGGATATGTTTCTGGTTCTTCTACAGCAACTTTGATGTTTTGGAGGAGCTATCAGGTTGCAATATATTTCTGCTATGTTGCTTCCACTCACTGGCCACTTTATTAGAAACACCTACCCTGTGCTTCCACTCACTGGCCACTTTATTAGAAACACCTACCTTGTACTTCCACTCCCTGGCCACTTTATTAGAAACACCTACTTTGTACTTCCACTAACTGGCCACTTTATTAGAAACACCTACCCTGTGCTTCCACTCACCGGCCACATTATTAGAAACACCTACCCTGTGCTTCCACTCACTGGCCACATTATTAGAAACACCTACCCTGTGCTTCCACTCACTGGCCACTTTGTTAAGTTGTGAGTGGTACACCATCCAGAAATGTCCAGCCAAATGTGGCTCTGTGGAAATTGACCACTGAGGAAGGGTTAGAGGATGTGTATTAACACATGAGCTGCTGCCCAATCCTTGTCCTGGAGATACAGCCACCCCCCCCACCCCCGGAGTTATCCCCCAGGGAACGAAGGGCTTCATCTGAACATTGCAAAGTGTGTTGGATCTAAACTGTTCAAGATTGTAGATCTCCAGAAACAGGACTGGGCACCCCTGAGCCACTAACTGTACAGCTGCAAGGCAGAGGTTTCTAATAAAGTGGCTGGCAGTAAATCAGTACCAGCTGAAGGGAAGAAGGCAGATGCCCAGAATTTGAAGAGGAAGAGCAGTAAAGCAGGGCTGGTAGGGGGTCATTAGAGGAGAGGAAGATCGAAAGAGTGGACAGACAGGCAGAGCAGCAGGAGGCTGGGTTGAAACATGGGGTACATCAGCACTCACATGGAAATGTCACAACAGAGCATGTTCAGCACTCGCAGATTCGCTTGCAGGGCCAAACGTCACCCAGCCAGTCTGATCACTCTGCTTTAGCCAAGAACAAACCTCAGCATGTACAGACAGCTTGAGCTCAGACCACCCTGCAGGGATATCTATCACTATAGTAAAATAGTGCTTTAAATATCAGGCAGTCGATTCAGGTAATAACTGTCTGTGAGGGAGATTTTAGAGGCGCTAAACTCTTCTTTAATGCATTGTTATACTACATTAATGTTTATTGCATTTTTATACAGGGAGATTCACTCGAAAGAGGCCCCTAATATTCTGTAGTAACTCTCGCTAATCTGAACGAAACAATGTGCAATGAGCTCCTCAGCGTATGGAGCGTCGCACAAGCCGGGATGCTCCTGAGTCGGGGCACTGAGGTAGGTGCCGGACAGCCATTGCAACTCTTAACCTCTGTTTGCGGCTTTTTTTTTTTTTTTAATTAATTAATTTATTTCTTTTATTTTACATCATCACATAAACGCGATGCATTAACAAGCATCCCATAACTCAAAAACTGTTTACATGCACTTGACTGGAAAACTCCAGGTCTGCGTGAGTCAGACAGTAATCAGATTTCCACTTTACAACCAGTCGATAAACTC
>NC_051237.1:28428295-28430795 GCF_015220715.1 Pygocentrus nattereri | reverse complement strand
GGTACTTATAGACGGTTCAATCAGTGATCGTGATTAATTAATCCGGATTGGCGGATCTCTCCATGTGAACTGACAGCCGAAAGGTTTAGTTGACGAAGCTCTGCAGTCCTGATGAATCTGATGTTCAGCAGTGTGAATGAGGTCAGTTGGATTTTTACAATGACAAGCTTTCAGCCCAGGAGTGACGCGCAGAGACAGTGAGTAATAGCTCTGAATTAGAGCAGTGCTGAGTACTCAGTGTGTTCAGGAATGACTACGACATGGTTGTCTGGTACAGAGGCTGCAAACCAAGCCTTACATATGGACATGAACGTAACAGGGTCACTGAAAAGCTGAATGTGCGCCCATTTGGTTCAGTGAGGCCTGTTTCTGCATGTATGACTGTACAGTGATGGGTCTCGGCCTGTAAGAGTCACAGAGCTTTGTGGTATTTATAAAGCCAGAGAGTCACTTCAGGAGCTTGACTCTTCAGGAGCTTCACTTCAGGAGCTTCACTCTTCAGAGCTTCACTCTTCAGGAGCTTCACACTTCAGGAGCTTCACTCTTCAGAGCTTCACTCTTCAGGAACTTCACACTTCAGGAGCTTCACACTTCAGGAGCTTCACTCTTCAGGAGCTTCACACTTCAGGAGCTTCACTCTTCAGATCTTCATTCTTCAGGAGCTTCACACTTCAGGAGCTTCACACTTCAGGAGCTTCACTGTTCAGGAGCTTCACTCTTCAGGAGCTTCACTCTTTAGGAGCTTCACTCTTCAGAGCTTCATTCTTCAGGAGCTTCACACTTCAGGAACTTCACACTTCAGGAGCTTCACACTTCAGGAGCTTCACTCTTCAGGAGCTTCACACTTCAGGAGCTTCACTCTTCAGATCTTCATTCTTCAGGAGCTTCACACTTCAGGAGCTTCACACTTCAGGAGCTTCACTGTTCAGGAGCTTCACTCTTCAGGAGCTTCACTCTTTAGGAGCTTCACTCTTCAGAGCTTCATTCTTCAGGAGCTTCACACTTCAGGAGCTTCACTGTTCAGGAGCTTCACTTTTCAGGAGCTTCACATCAGGAGGTTCACACTTCAGGAGCTTCACTTTTCAGAAGCTTCACTCTTCAGGAGCTTCTCTTCAGGAGCCTCACTGTTCAGGAGCTTCACTCTTCAGGAGCTTCACTTTTCAGGAGCTTCACTTCAGGAGCTTCACTCTTCAGGATCTTCACTCTTCAGGAGCTTCCCTTTTCAGGAGCTTCACTTCAGGAGCTTAACTCTTCAGGAGCTTCACTCCTCAGGAGCTTCACTCTTCAGGATCTTCTTGTATCTTCTCTTCCTTTCTCTTCTTTTCTCTCCTCTTCTCTTTTATCTTCTCTTCGTGTTTTGTCTCTTCTCTTCACATCTTTTTTCTTCACATATCATCTCTTCTCTTCTTATATCTTCTCTTCCTTTCTCTTATCTTCTTTTATCTTCTCTTCTTGCTTTGTCTCTTCTCTTCTCTTCTCTTCAGTCCATCCTGAACACTCTTTGTAACTTCAGTGTGAATGAGCAGGGCTAATCCTCTGTAAGCTGAATAGCCAGCATATGTGAATTTGACATCACAGTAGTTTAATTAGTGTATACAGACTGTATTGACTGGAGAATGAAAGGGACATTTTGAAACGTTAGAGAGAGAGTGTGATTATATAATTCATAACTTGTGATATTTAAAAAAGCCAAGACATCCTGTTTCCAGGATATGGGCCCTCAGTCATGGATGAGTAGGGCAGCAACATTTAGTGGAATAAATAAATGTTTACTTCAGTGAAACATTATTTGCAGCCATAATGTGGAGTGTTTCTGTGATGATACACATCTTTGTTTCAGACTGTCTCTCCCGTTTCTCTCGTTTCTCAGTTGCACTGATTTTACGTTTTTGGAAGCATCCCCTGAGCCAGTGCCTGATGGCTGTTGCTTTACATAATCCAGCTGTATAAAATCTTGGCGTGACATTATGCTCCGGAAAGCTAGTAAGGCCACAAAATCCCGAGTAAAATCTGAAGGAGAGACTGCTCCGCTGAGCGGGTGACCCAGCGAGCCGTCGGCAGGAGAATAACAACATGTACACAGACACGCAAGCGACGGTGCTTCAGTAAACAGTGCACACAGTCAGTGACAGCAGGGGCCCCGGGGGGCCGGCGTCTGCGGCTCTCTGAGTGGGTTTTGGCGCTAACAGACAGAGTCGTGGCAGCTGCACTTGTGGAACCATCTGAAAGCCTAACAGACCATGGCATGATCACGCTGGAGGTGCAGCGATGTTCGGCCAGACTCAGACGCCCAGAAAATGGCCCCTAATTCACAACAATACAGACCAGAGGCCCGAGCTCACGTCTGATCACAGCCATGCAGAGCAAACCTGGGTGACACAAGAGGGAGGAAATGAAGGAGAGGAGGAAAGAGTGGAGAACAGAAAGTTAATGTTCCCACGTCTTAAACCAGGGGTCACAAACTACCAGCCTGTGGGCCACATCCAGAACAATACATTGA
>NC_051237.1:28415795-28423295 GCF_015220715.1 Pygocentrus nattereri | reverse complement strand
TTCAAGTGTAATATATCTGTAAATGCTAAGAACACAAAAATGACCGTTTCTGGACTCTAATGTGCATCAATGCTGCTGTAATTCATGCAGAATGTGGTTTGACATCGTCCTGCTGAAATAATCAAGGCCTTCCCTGAAAAAGACGTCGTCTGGACGGCAGCAGATGTTGATAAAACATGTTTATATCATTCAGCTTTAATGGAGCCTTCACAGATGAGCAGGGCACCCAGGCCATGTGCACTAATGTCCCCTATTTTAGTTTTAACTTGCAATTGTGAATGTGACAACAAACGTTTTACACACAGTCACACAACTGTGTTCACAGACAGTGGTTTTCAGAAGTGTTTCTGAGCCCATGCAGTGATTTCCACTACAGAATCATGTCTGTTTTTAATGCAGTGCTGCCTGAGGGCCCAAAGATCACGGCCAGCAGATACTGGTGTTCAGCCTCGTCCCTCACAGACAGAGATTTCTCCAGATTCTCTGAGTCTTTAATGATGTTCTGCACCGTAGACGATGAAAAGCAGAAGCTCTTTGCTGTTTTATGTTGAGGAACGTTCTTCTTGAGTTGTTGCTCTATTTGATGGTCCAGTCTTTCTCAGAGTGGTGACCCTCCTCCTCTTTACTTCTGAAAGACTCTCTCAGACACTTTTTTATACCCAGTCATGTTACTGACTTGTCAATTAACCACCAGGTGTTTTTCAAGCATTAGACAACTTTACCAGCCTTATGTTGCCACCATCCCAACTTTTTTGGAATGTGTTGCTGGCATTAAATTCAAAATGGGCAAATATAAATATATATATATATATATAAACTATAACATTTCTCATTTTCAACATTTGGTTTGTTGTCTTTGTACTATTTTTAATGAATATGAGGTTTAACTGATTTGAACATCAGTGCATTTTGGTTGAATTTACA
This sequence comes from Pygocentrus nattereri, assembly GCF_015220715.1. Lineage (NCBI taxonomy): Eukaryota > Metazoa > Chordata > Actinopteri > Characiformes > Serrasalmidae > Pygocentrus > Pygocentrus nattereri. The sequence continues at coordinate 28,422,371 of NC_051237.1, read as the reverse complement.
TTTTGCTCAGCACCAATTTTTTAGAAATGGGACTGTAATACTCTTCTACTCTCAAATACTCCTAAAATTATTTAGCAAAATCCAAAGTGTGTGAGGTTGTGCCCTGCTCTCCGCTGCAGGGTTTACAGCTGCTGTCTGCTGTAACGTGTTAAGTTCATTATATACTGTATATACAGTGTCCACTACTGAGCACACGGCAAAGTGCAGAAAGAGAAGTGAAGTACTGTTATTTCAGAGAGTGGCTGGCTAATTCTCCACTCTGCCGGCTGTCGTTTTCATGTAGACCTTGGTCCATATGTATAAGCCATCTCAGGGTTGCAGTGCTCAGCTGCTGAGATCTCTGTAATGCACTTATGTGTTGACAGGACACTAAAAACCGAAACTGTCGAAATGTAATCCAGAGAAAAAAAACATTGGTGAAAAAGTAAAAAGTGAAAGAACGTGAAAAAGACTTATTAACAGGTGAAGTCCAACCTCACTGTGCGTTTGTTTGGTAAATTTGGGGCATGACCTTGAACAGGAAGCAGTTAAAGAGACATAATGCAAAGCTGAGTCATTTATAGACCGTTTCTGAGCTACAGTCAGTCTCACACTACAGCCTCTTTGTGGCTTTGACTGTTTTTGTTTCACATTTCATTTTTACCAACCAAAACCATTTCTTTTTTCTTCCTGAAGATCCTAAAGTTTAAATCTTTTAGCTTTTAATGGAAATGAATGAGATTTTCTCCCATGTTATTTTGGAGCATTTCTATTGGTCCATTCATCGTAAAATTCTAACAAACTATAAAGGGTAACTGGTGCTCTCCAGTTATGCAAAAAAAAGTGAAAACAGAAGGAAAAACATACTTTACCTTTAATGTAAGTCAATGGAACCAGGATTTTTTAAAAGTTATTTTGGGTCGTTTCTTTTGGTCCAATCACCCTGATATTCACATTCAACGTAAAGGGCAACAGGTACTTTCACAAACATGTCAAAAACTGAAAAACAGCAAAAACAGAGATATGGGGTTTTATTCCAAAATAGCAAAAAAAAATATATATATATACAGTCAGCAACACTGGCTCCACCACTAAACACCACAAAGAGTATTTCTGTGCTAAAAGTGAAGAGCAGGTGCTGCTGCACCACTATGGGTTATTTCTGAGATGCGGTGGGTTTTACAGAGAATTATGACTCTGACAAAGTTCCCACGACCTTCACAAACTCAGCTACACAAAGTTAAACAACTCTTTGATGGTGGCTTTGCACATTGCTTGCATACAATCATCAAGCCGCGTTTCACTCCTTCCGAAGGCCGAACCAGTGAGAGAGCTCACTCAGCTGGATACTGTGGCAAAGAAAATAGTAAAGTTAAGAATTTAACTATTTTATTTCCAACCAAACTGAAATAGAAAGATTACTGCAAAGTTTAAATACAAACATGATGATTCTATTAAATAAAAATTACCTAAAAATTAGAAGCATGTATTTTTTATTTTAAAAAATCAGTAGGCCTTTTCTGATGACCTTCACTGGATTGAATGACATGTCAAATATACTTTATGCTTTTTATACTTTATATATACACTCACTGGCCACTGTATTAGGCTTGTTAATGCAAATAGCTAATCAGCCAATCACACGGCTGCAGCTCACTGCATTTAGGCATGTAGAGGTGGTCAAGACGACTTGCTGAAGTGCAGACCGAGCATCAGAACGGGGAAGAAAGGGGATTTAAGGGGCTTTGAACGTGGCGTGGTTGTTGGTGCCAGACGGGCTGGTCTGAGTATTTCAGAAACTGCTGATCTGCTGGGATTTTCACACACAACCATCTCTAGGGTTTACAGAGAACGGTCCGAAAAAGAGGAAATGTCCAGTGAGCGGTCAGTTGTGTGGACGAAAATGCCTTGTTGATGTGAGAGGTCAGGTGAGAATGGGCAGACTGGTTCCAGATGATAGAAAGGCAGCAGGAACTCAAATAACCAACCAGAATCTCTGAGGAACGTTTCCAACACCTTGTTGAAAGCCTGACATGAAGAATTAAGACAGTTCAGTGATAATTATCATGTCTCACTATTGGTGTTGTTAATGTTTGCAGTCCTTTGCTTATTTTTTATGTAATATTATCTTTTTCCATCTCTTGCTATTGTTTGTTTATTTATGCCCTCGCTAATGAATACATTACAAATAGCAATAACATTTTAATTGACCTCCAATGGGGGCGGGGTTAGTGGTGGCCAAAAAAGAAATAAAAATTTCATTATTTTTATAATTTTTTTTTTTAATGATTTTTTTTTTCATTATTTTATAATTCAGACTTGTAAATTCCTTTAGTTTGCTGTTGGAGGGCAGAAGTCCAAAAATATTCCATATTCTGATGACGTGTTGGTGACGTGTGTGTATGTGCCTCTTTTTCAGGGTGAGGAAAGTCCACCTGCCGGTCCGAGTTTGCTCCACAGGCCTGCAGGTGCACATGAGCGGCAAACCAAAAAGCATCACCATGGAGACGAGGCCTGGCCAAAATACCGCTGACTTCAAGAAGAGTCGCGGAGGATTCACTTTACTGCTCGCTCAATAATCGATCCCACGTGATTGACCTATTGCTCCGCCCACAAATGCGCTGTTTCATGGCTGCTGTTGTGACGTTTAAGCTTTATTGTGGAGCTACAGCACTGAACTCACTCCCAGTCACAGACAGTGGCTTCAGTTGTTTTAGCATTGCTAGCTGGCTAAGTCAAAGCTGCACTATGTAAGATTTTTTCTGTTAAAACTGAAGGAAGTGTTACTACCGAGTCAGGATAATGAAAACAGGCTAAGATATATTGTAGCCTGTTCTGCGTCGCCCTGTAAAGCCTGAAATTATCATCTAAAGTCAGAGTTTGGCAGTTTTATTTGATATTTGATGATTCTGTGGTGTTCAGGCCTGTGGGATCCGTTTTTAATGTTTACCAAAAGAAAACATTATGCAAATTATTAATATTTCAACCTCCGCGGGGAGTGAAAGTGTGGAGGTGCTGTGTCCTTCACTGTGTTCTCCTCCTACATGGCCTGCTGATTGTGTGTGTGTGTGTGAGGGTGGACAACACGGACAGGCTGCTGACTGGCTACAGCTGCTAAAGGAAAACCCTACGCTGGACACTTAAAAAATCTTTTACCTCTGGTATTTTTTACATAAATTGTTACGGCTGCATTGATTTAAAAACATTAATGCGGTGAGTCCACCAGACCACTGAGTAACAAGCACATCAACACCACACAGTGGTGCACGTCAATATTAGCATAACAAAATGCGGAATCCTAGCTACAGCAATATATATATATATATATATATGTGGAATCGCTGCTCCTCATTTTTAGGAATTTGGGATGTAAATGGGATTTTTGTTCGTGTTCTATAAAGCTTGTCTGTCACACCAGTGGCTGTGAAAGGATGCATTTGTGGGCTGGATCAGTTATCTTTGCGTATCATAACAAGTCGTCGTCTGAGTGAACTAAAGTACCTTAAAATACATTGTATGTCCATAAGTCTGAAATGAAGGGTGAAGTAGGGAGTTTGCCCCCCTTTGCTGCAGTAACAGCCTCTGATGTTCTGGATCACTCCAGTTCATTCCAAGGTACTGGATGGAGCTATATCACTCCAGAGAACACAGTTCCACTGCTGCACAGCCCAGTGCTGGGGGGCTTTATACACCTTTAGCCCACTTGGATTGAGCATGGCTGATGTACAGCTGCTCCAGAGTGTCCCATTCTATTGGTCAGTACTTTTCTATGGAGATTATATCAGTACAATTGGCTGTGTCACCTTAAAGTAGCAGAATAAGAAAGCTGTCTGGATGCTTTTGGACATGTACACTGTTACATTTTCATCAAGGTACAAACTGTAAATGTTACAGCCGTGGCTTTCAGGTCCAGTAGTGTAACCCAATGACCATTCCATATATGTACATGCTAACATTATATATATATATATATATATTTGAAGAATCGCTTGTTTTGTAATTCCACCCTGTTGCACTTTTTAAATGAGGCATCATCAAGGACATATGCTAAAGTTTTCCATGCTTGATTTATTTTTATTTTTGCCTTTTATGCACATTTTGCCTGTGCAGATGTAACCAATGGTGTTTTCTGATGGCCACCTCCATCTTCTTCCCCAAACTTATTTTGCACTGTCCTCGTACTTCCTCTTTGGCCTGTATTGGGTCTATGAAGCAGCCTTTGCTGCAGTCTTTGCGTACTGTTTTTATGAATGATTGTATATACAGAAATACTTCAGTGTACTGTTATTTATATATGGGTCTCAATGATGAGCTGTGTTCATTTAAAACATCATTGCTTTGGAACCTCTTTATAGTTTTTCCTGCAGATGTTATTAAATAATGAATGGGATTTTTATCAAATATTAAAAGCTTAATGAAGTGATTGAATGGAAGTGATCATTGTAACTTTACAATAGAGACATGGGTGGCACGTGTGTGTGTGTGTGTGTGTGTGTGTGTGTGTGTGTGTGTGTGTGTGTGTGTGTGTGTGTGTGTGTGTGTGTGTGTTTTATGCATTTTTAGGACAAAAATGTTTTGACGTTCTTGGAACACCCAACAAAACAGTTCCAGTAACATGATTAATATAAATTCTCATAAAAAGTGCCATATTGTACTTTAATACATATCATTCCACACTAACTGACCAGTCTGACCAGTCATGTCATGAAACCAGAGGTGATAATTCGCTTTATTATGATCTAAACTGCTTTGAGTCTAACTGTTTATTACATACATATTACTCACAGATACTTACATATAATACAAATGAGACATTATTACAATCATGTGCTTCCATATCCTCACTGTCACACGAAAACCTTCTTTGGCTAATCATTTATTTACCTGTTTATACATTTGCATAATTTGAAAAGGCTACTTACCCTTTGGCCTTTGAACACAACGATAGAAATAGCAACAAAAAAATGCTTAGACTGTAAAAACCATTCTTTATCGCTTATCCTGCACTTTCATTCAAAACACTGACAAAAATACAGTTCATAACGAAGAGTTTCTAATCGCTCAGGTTAACTTAAAAACATAACATATGACTGGTAATATACTTCACTCAGATGTCAATCTTAAGAATTTCTAGGGATGTCAATTATTGTGTCGCACATACACTATATTTCCAAAAGTATTCGGTCATCTGCCTTCACACGCATATGAAGCTGAGTGACATCCCATTCTTAATCCATAGGGTTTAATATGATGTCGGCTCGCCCTTTGCAGCTATAACAGCTTCAGCTCTTCTGGGAAGGCTTTCCACAAGGATTAGGGATGTGTTTATGGGAATTTCTGACGGTTCTTCCAGAAGCACATTTGTGAGGTCAGACACTGATGTTGGACGAGAAGGCCTGGCTCACAGCCTCCGCTCTAATTCATCCCAAAGGTGTTCTATGGGGTTGAGGTCAGGACTCTGTGCAGGCCAGGCAAGTTCTTCCACACCAAACTGGCTCATCCACGTCTTTATGGACCTGCTTTGTGCACTGGTGTTCAGTCATGTTGGAGCAGGAAGGGGCCGTCCCCAAACTGTTCCCACAAAGTTGGGAGCGTGAAATTGTCCAAAATCTCTTGGTGCTGAAGCTTTAAGAGTTCCTTTCACTGGAACTAAGGGGCCGAGCCCAACTCCTGAAAAACACCCCCACACCATAATCCCCCCTCCACCAAACTTTACACTCGGCACAATGCAGTCAGACAAGTACCGTCTCCTGGCAACCGCCAAGCCCAGACTCGTCCATCGGATTCCCAGATGGAGAAGCGTGATTGGTCACTCCAGAGAATTCGTCTCCACTGCTCTAGAGTCCAGTGGCGGCGCTTTACACCACTGCATTCCACGCTTTGCATTGCGCTTGGTGATGTAAGGCTTGGATGCAGCTGCTCGGCCATGGAAACCCATTCCATGAAGCTCTCTACGCTGTTCTTGAGCTGATCTGAAGGCCACATGAAGTTTGGAGGTCTGTAGTGATGGACTCTGCAGAAAGTCGGTGACCTCTGCGCACTATGCCCCTCAGCATCCGCTGACCGCTCTGTCATTTTACGTGGCCGACCACTTCGTGGCTGAGCTGCTGTCGTTCCCAATCGCTTCCACTTTGTTATAATCCCACTGACAGTGGACTGTGGAATATTTAGTAGTGAGGAAATTTCACGACTGGACTTGCTGCACAGGTGGCGTCCGATCACGGTACCACGCTGGAATTCACTGAGCTCCTGAGAGCGACCCATTCTTTCACTAATGTCTGTAGAAGCAGTCTGCAGGCCGAGGGGCTCGGCTTTACACACCTGTGGCCATGGAAGTGACTGGAACACCTGGTTTCAATGATTTAGATGGGGGAGTGAAAACTTTTGGAAATATAGTGTAAATTTGAGAAAAACTTTTTTTAATGACAGGATTTAATTTTTCTTTCAATCATTATGCCTTTAATAAAGGTTAGATTATTGCCAACATTTTGAATGAAAGATCAAAAAGAATAAAAATATTTTTTACAGGTCATTTTGTTCATGATTACGGGGGTGCCAATATTTTTGGAGTGGAATGGTTTCTGTACATATACTTTA